>NC_056746.1:305607190-305664690 GCF_019279795.1 Protopterus annectens | reverse complement strand
ACAACTCTAACACCTGCCTAAATAAACAGTACAAGTCCATGTTCCTTTTCAGCCTGTATAAGGACACCATTTTTTGGCAAAGCTCTTACTTCTCAGAGGCGTAACTAGGATAGGGTGATGGGGAGTCCATAATTCTCAATTATACCAATTTTCACAGAATGTCCAGATTTTTGCCCCCTATTTTTGGTCTATTCCTCATAAAAAACTGTGTTTTTTGACAAATCCCTGAGATGATGTAAGGATTAAAGGCACTAAATAATGAAATGCATTTGAGTTTCAGATTTCATTCCCTTCAGAAAATGCATGCTAACACAAATCCTGCTATTCTAACAACTTTATAAGTTTATAAGAGCAATATTTAAAGTGTGTCCCTGTTTTTGGCCCTTTGCCCCCCCCCCCCCCCATTACATCAGGCTTTGTCCAGATTTCTTGCATTAAGAGGTTGAGAGGTATGATGGGGACAGATGTGGTAAGAGGCATGATTGGCAGATGAGTGAGCAGTACCAGCATTCAGATCTGAATGACAATATTGCAGTCATGCTGTGGGCACTTCCTGTGTGGTATTTCACTGTAGCAGGCTACTTGCTACATTTTAGCACATGGTTTGGTTCAGTTTTACTCAGAGGACCTTTTTTTTCTTGCTCCCCAACTTTCAACATAGACGTGAGTAGGGTGGCAGATCAGAAAAATGCACTGGGTATCAGAATGGCTAGATACAGTTCTGCTTCTCCTGCATCCATTGCAATCTGTCTGACTTTGTGTGCTAGGCTGTGACATGTTGCATCTATGGGGCCAATGAATGCTGTTAGCCCTGAAAATTCCATGTTCTCCAGCAAGACTTATATGACACACTACCACAGATACCACCAACTACGTGTCTGCAGTATATGTGGCTGGCCCAGACGTGCAGTACAAAGCTGTATTCTTAAACATCTGTAAAGGAACAAATACTGACAGACCTGCAGTGCAAAGCTGCCAGCAACACTTCCAGCATTAACAAATGTCTCCTAGGAATGATACACTCAATGTGATGGTCCACTGTTCAGCTTCTAATGTAAGGTAACAATGGTTCCTGAACACTGTGATGCAAGGAAAGTGACATAGTGAACACAACTGCACTAAGGAGTATCAGATCAATGTGTTAACACATCTGAAAAGCCACTCCATATCAGAAATGAGACAGGCTGCACTTGCTCTGCTAATTCTGGCTTGTTATTGAGTGCATTACACTGACAGCCTAAGTACCTTTTACTTTACACATTATTAGGTTGCAGTGTGTCCAACACACCTGGTGCTTCTCTGTTCACTGCCAGCAGTAGTAATAGTAATGCCTAACAGTTCTGTTTTTGTAATGATGCATGGTGAGGTACACTTAGCAATGCACCACGTTATTACATGTGTGTTATCACATCAAGAAGCATAATAAACTAAATGCCTGACTCTTCAGCTGCAGATGTTGAGTTAAAATGCAGTGATTTTCTTACTTGTTCTCCTGAACAATGATCAGAACAGCTTGCCAGAGTAACACAAAATGGAAAATAATGCATTTGCATAATTAAAATGTACTATGCAATATGTATTAATGAGGCCTGTTAGCTCAGGATTGTCTTTGGAGTACCCTAAAATGCATTTTTGTAAGTCCGCACAAATCAGCCTTAAGACACAGTACTGAATATCAATGTGTTACTTGTGTTCATGTATTGTTGACAAGTACAGTTCCTTTCTTTCTGCTACATGGGGTAGGACATTAGTGTAATGGTTAAGGTGCTTACCTTAGAATCACAAGGTGCAGGGTTTGATTCTCACATGGGGAAATTGGCTAGGCTTAAAATGACCCATGAGGGCAGTTAGCCTAGTACTAAGCTATGAATCTATATTCTTGTGCTTTCCTTGTGCTGTACTTGCAGTGTTAGTATAGTAGACACTTTAACATTCGCGGTGACAGTCCACATGCTTTGAAGCGCTAACCAAAAGTTATAAAAGGTGTATTACGTACAGCTGGTATTTTGTAGCTACCAGTTGTGTTTAGATGACTAACATCTGCTTTGTGAACCCATATTTTGACTTAATGTGCTCAGGAAGACAGCTTGTGGGCCATCCAGATGCAATGAGATGAACAACCTCTCTGCATACATATAACATTGCTACAGGGAACTAACTTTTTGCATGCTAGTATGTCTGCATTAAACTCAATAAATTTGACTTTTTTGTTGTCATGCATGCATTTTTGTTTTAAAATACTCCACTGAGTCAGTATGTCATCTGGAAGGTTGTCCCATGGTTGGACAATCCCTTCATCAAAGCAGGAATTTCCTTGCGTAGTTTTGCAATTTGGCATTTTTGATTGAATATTCAGCCCTCTGTCAAAGATTAGGATTTAGTCATGGAAAGTTAGAAACTGACCTTCGGTACTCATACCTAAATGTATATGAAAGCATCACATGTCCGCATGTTCTACAGTATTCCACTGAATAGGTTATTTGATTACTGCCACTGAATCTCTGTTTGTTGTTCAGTATATAACAGAAACTTCAAGCTCTTAATTTTGGTGCATCTTGTCTATACAGGAGTGGCTGCTGAATTTAAAGCAAGGAGGGTGGACTACAAGGAGAAGGTGAATGAGTGAGACTAGCTGAATTGAGGTGGGGCTACATGTAAACATGGCATACATAGTTAACAGACATAAAGTCTGAACCTCACACCTCAGGTCTTTGAGGCAAAACTCACTTCCTCCTTCTATAAGAAACACGGGCAGCACCACCACCTTCAAACAAATACTGAAAAACCATCTCAACTCTTCTTGGCTATGTACCTGCTCTATAACCTAATCTCTTCCTTCTCCATATATTATAACTAAACTCCTATGCTTTTTACTACTAGTGACTGATGATACTTTCACCATATTTATTTTTTTTTCTTTCATCACTTGTTGATACTGGTACAATAATGCTGATTAATTTATCTCTGTTCTTACCACTCTGAATTCATCTGGCAAACAACTGAATTCCTGCTTTTATGTATATATTCTGTATATGTCACTGTAATCAAACCAACTAAATTCCAGACTTATGTATATATTATGTATATATTACTGTAACCACAATGTGTAATACTGTTTCTACTTCTGTACTAATTAATGCTTAATTTTTTTCCTGCATCTATGTTCTTGTTGGAGCTTTTCTCCCCGGGCCTCCACCGAAAATGGGCTCTTTTAGGCCCAGTGGACTTTCCCGGTAAACAAATGCAATAAATAGGTTCATAGGTTCATAGGTTCATAGGTAGATACTAGGCTATCTGCCCTAGGGCATTTATAAGCCTAGCCAGAGTGTATTTGGCTTCCGCCTCCCTATTAGATTAGCCTACTGTGCCTCTGTAAAGTAGGCCACAGAAGGTACCCTTTTAAGATTAGTTTACTGTGCCTCTGTCTAGCAGGGACACAGAAGAGATCCCAGGGGTGAATTTGCAATTTCCCATCCACGCGTCCAAATTTCGCTTGAAGAGGGTCAGCGAGGGGCTATGTCTAACATGAATTTGGGATTCTATTCCAGAGTGAGGGGAGCCTCTGGGAAATGAATCTGTCCCTCCAGCATGTCCTATTTATTTTTGTGCTGAGGTTTAGCTCCCTGGAGCGTGTAGCTCTAAGGGACTTGGATTTTTTGAGGTGGAGCATGTCCATTAATTCTGGGTTTGACATGGCTTTGTATGTCAGGCATAGATCGCCTCTGAGTAGGAGGTAAGCAACTGAGTAGAGCTGGAGTTTCTTTAGTTGAGCTGCATAGGACATCTGTTTGTAGCCCATGATCCTCTTGGTGAGGTACTTTTGGGGTCTCTCCAGTTGCTGCAGGTGTCGGGTAAGGTACATCCCAAAAGGGGCATTGTATTCAATTATGGGTCTGATGAGTGACGAGTAGAGGGGCACAATGACCTCTCTTGATCTAGATGTGAACCCTTTTGTGATAAGGTGGGCTATATAGAAGGTCTTTCTAACCACTTTGGCAACGTGATTATCAAAGGAGAGATTACTATCTACGTTGGTCCCCAAATCTCTAATTACGTCTTCCGTACTTAATGGATTACCACCTATGTGGTAATTTGTGGGCACCTTGTTTTTCCCAAAGGGGATGAGTATGCACTTTTTAGCATTTAGCTTGAGGCCGTGGTTCTTGCACCAAGCATCCGTCTCTGTGAGACCCTTTTGGAGGATGCTTGTGTCAGCTGGAGATTCGATTATGGCCCCCAGTTTGCAGTCATCTGCGAACTTTGTCAGCCATAATCCCCCCGTGTTAGCCTGAACCTCAGAGAAGTATATACTGAACAAGAGAGGTCCCAGAACTGAGCCCTGTGGGATGCCACTTGTAACTGGTTTGGATTCGGACATGGCACCTGCGATTCTGACCATGTGGGTTCTATCTCTGAGCCAGTTTGCAACCCATCTTGTGATATAGGGGTTGATATTTAAGCTGGTAAGCTTATTTATGATGCCCGAGTGGGGTATTGTGTCGAAGGCTTTTGCGAGGTCCAGGTAGGCTGTGTGGACTACCTTGCCCTCATCTATGGCTTTGGTAACTGTTTCAAAGAAATCAACTAGGTTTAAGAAGCAAGATCTGCCCTTAACAAAGCCGAATTGGGTAGGGTCCAGTGTCTGGAGGCTCCCAATGTCTTTGTTTATAAGTTCCATGATAATACACTCCATAGCTTTACAGACCAGACTAGTCAAGCTTATGGGGCGATAGTTTCCGGGGTCCGTTGTGGCACCACCTTTGTGGAGTGGGACCACAGTAGCTGTACACCATTCTTTGGGTACATATCCTGTAGTAAGGCTAAGTTTGAACAGTGACTTAATGTGAGGGTTCAGTTCTTCTTGGAGCTCATGTAAGACACAGCCTGGGACACTGTCCGGTCCCATAGATGCTGTGTTTTTTGCTTTGGAGAGGGCAGCTTTCACCTGTGCATCTGTGATGTCAGGGAGGTTACATTCAGTTGGGATAGGCATTTGCTCCTTTGGAGGGGAAGCGGGGGAGAAGTTTGCGCTGAATCTGTCTGCCAGGATGTTGGCTATGTCTGTAGGTTCGGTATATTTTGTACCGTTATGCAACAATTCAGAGCATATCTGGGAGTTTCCGCCCATGTTTCTGACATAACTAAAGAAGGCCTTGTGATTATCTTTAGTGTCTAGGGCAATTTTTCTTTTGAAACTGGCCTTTGATGATTTTATGAGGGATCGAAGTTTCTTGCTAATACTGATCAGAGATGCCTTCCCTTTTTGGGATTTTGCTCTGTCATGTAGTAGCTTCCTCATTCTGTTGTATAGCTTATTTATGGCCGGAGTCCACCAGACTGGTCTCCTGTTTTTGGAGGAGTGAGTCTTGGTTTTATTTGGGATAGCACGATCCATGCATTCCTGCAGGTGCTCATAGAATGCATTTGTAAAGGATTCTGTGGATTGGGCTGTATTATCCTCTGGCCCAGGGGCTTTGAAGGATTCCACCTCAGTCTTGAGAAGTGCAAAGTTGGCTTTGGAGACATTTTTTACAGTGATTTCCTTGGCTGGGGGTGGGGACGGGATATGGATGTCCAGGGAAATTTGTTTATGGTCTGATCTTACCAATGAGGGGTTTACCTCTGGTGTGGAACATAGAGTCCCCATGTTGGTGATGACCAGGTCCAATATGTTGTTCCCTCTTGTGGGAGTGGTGACCAGTTGTTCCATTGCGTTAGAGTTTATAAATTCAAGGAACCGTTGGGCGAGGGTGTTTGGGCTTGAGTAGTTTTCCCAGTCAATGTTTGGGTAGTTGAAGTCACCCAATAACATAGTGTTTGGAGAGACCTTCATATTATCCAGTGTTCTCAGGAATGCCAAGTGGGGTTCCTGTAATAGGGAGGGTGTTCTGTAGCAGGCTACAAACTGAAAGGCAGTTTTGCCCGCTGTTAGTTGCACATGGATGGTTTCCGATGCTTCGTGCAGTGCCACTAACCTGGAGGTGTAGGTATCTTTGATGAATATAGATACTCCCCCTCCTTTTGTGCTTCAGTCCGAGTTTTGGGGCTGAAACGCATAGTATGAGTTATAACCTGGTAGTGCTGGGGTGCTCTCAGGAGCCTTGAACCAGGTTTCTGTTACTGCACAGACATCGATTTTCTCCATGCTGAGGAGCGTCTCGAGTGCATGCATCTTGAGGTTTAGACTTCTGGCATTGAGTAGCATTACCTTTAGTTTTTTCATCTTTGGGTTGTCTATGGAGGTGGGTTTGTCCTTTGAGCCTTGCCTAAAAAAGGCACTATGGGGGTGGCAAGAGCCTTGGCCAGTATACGAAAGCCTAAGGGTGACAGGTGCAAGCCGTCCCTAGCGAAGCAAAGTGGCTTGTCGAGCATGTCATCCCAGGCTGACAGACACTGGATCCCCTTTGAATGACACAAATACTTTAGCCAATTGTTGAAACTGATCATTTTGTCTTTATACTGTGGCATCATTCTTGGTGAGGGCAAGATGCTACTCAAGGTCAGGGACATACCAGCCTGGGCTACATGGTCAGAGAGCTCCTCTATGTCTCTTTTCATGTAGTCCAGAGAGGTATGTCTCAGGTCATTCACACCAGCATGGACAATGATGGAGTCATACTTGTACTTGCTTTGGAGTGACCTGAGTGCTTGCGTTATGTGGTGGATCCTGGCACCTGACAGGCAGCTTACAGTGACCTTCTCCTTGTTCAGTCTGGTGAGTGGGACGTCAGTGTGCCGGACAATAGAGTCCCCTATAACAAGTGTATTAGGTGTGTTGTTTGGCCTTATGGGCTGTGACTGTGAGGCACACTGATTTTGTGAGATATATGATTTGTGGGTATTGTTGAGGGGTGGCTGTTGCTTGGATATCTGCTTAGGAGGTCTTTGCTGTTTAGGCAGATTTTTATTTAGAGCCTCCGGGTATGTTTTTGTGTGTTTATGTGTTGGGTATGCCGATGCAATAGGTCTGTGTGAGACTGGATTTGTGGTGTGGGTGGTTACCTTTTCCTCCTGACTGACTGTGCCAGTCTTGGGTTGAGAGAGATCTGCCTCCAGTTTGGCTGTGTAACTGCATCTCTCACATGTATTAGAGTTTGTTGGAAGGAGGAGAGGGTTGTCTGTGTACATAAGGCAATTGTAACATTGCCTCAAAATTCCCAGATTCACTAGCTGACTGGAGAGTAACCTTGAAACTGACCCTTGGACATATCAGATTAGTATAGAGAACTGTTTTTTTTACTGATCAGATTAGGGAAGGGAACTGATTTTTCACTTGATCAGGAAGGACCAATCAGGAGTCTAATACTTATGAGAGGTCAAGGAGGGTGTAGTGCTTTAGTTAGTTGGTGTTTCCTTATAAGAACTGAGCAAGTGCAGGGCTTTAGAAAGAGAATAGAGTGATTACTTTGAGAGTTTGAACAGTTCTAAGGGAAAAAGTGAAGAACAGACTTTGTGGAGCCTGGAATATAATATATAAATAAAATAAATAAAAAAGGTTAAGCACTGAGCCACCGTGCTGTCCAACATTGTATTTAAAGTCGTAAACTGCAGAAGTAGCTTCCTAAAATCTGGCTGATTTACTTGTGAACTACCCTTGTGTACTCATAGACCAAAGAAACTGGAGACAATACTGACAATAAACCAAAACAACATAATTAAATCATCTCTAACAGACAAGATATAAATTGTAACAAACAAACAAACTTCCACAAAGTAGAAAATAAGTCCAACAAAGTAGCTGGAGTTGCCACTCTCAGTGTTTGTTCTCGTATAATATTGAGACAGAGCCCAAAGTAGAGAAACCGAGTTTATTCACACAAAACACCAAATAAAACCAAGGATGATAAGGTCTTTCATCCTGTGCATTCAGAACTTCATCAGATGAATAGCAGAACATTTAATCACATTTTATATTGAAGGTCAAACACGTCATAATAATCAAATGGATATTGACACACCCCCTTAAAGGCAAAGAAATAAAACATACATTCTTACTGTTAAAATCACATAAAGTAGGTTAGAAAACCTACTTATAAATATGCATATTTAAAAGTGAATTATGTAATAATGTCTAAAAATGTATTCTATACATACATTAATTATCTTTCTATAGCTTTTCGTTTCAATAGGGAGCTTATTGAGATGTGTTCATTTAAACCTGGCCAGTTTCCTGCATTAAGTCGCAGCTGCCAGTACAGCTCCCTCTTCCCTAATAACAGAGACCAAGCTCCACCTCAAAGTTCTGTTTTAATGCTGTCAATTACTGCAAATTTAAAATCGTGCCCTTCATTTTCTAAAATATGTTTGCTTAAGGCATTAGATTCCCTTTTTAACCTAATGTCATATAGATGCTCATATATATGTTTTTTTAATTTATGTTCAGTTTTCCCAATATAATAACAACAGCTGCTGCACATAGCACAATATATAATTTTTTCAGAGGCACAATTAAACCTTTGGTGAATCCTGACCTCAATGTTGTTATTATGGAAAACACTGCCTTCCTTAATTAATTTACAATAGTCACACATTCCACATTTATTCATGTACCCATCCTTCCTTCTGGAATAGTAGTTGCTGGATTCAGAAATAGTTTTTAAATTTCTACCCTTTTTATAAACCCTTGTAGGGTTAATACCTACATGAGGTCTAATAGTTTTATCTTGGCTTAAAATAGACCAATTATTTTCCAAGATGTTCTGTAATCTGTAACTATCCCCAGTAAAAACAGTAATAAAAGAGGTCTTATAATCCTTAATCTCCTCTGTATTATTAGTGGATACATAGATGGTTCCTGGGGAAATATTCATTTCGTGGTCTCCTAAAAAAGGGAGGTAAAAACCTCTTTCTCTTTTATTAACTACTTCTAAAAGGATGTCTGTAATAAATTTACAGGGGTAACCCCTTCTTAAAAACATTTGTTTGAGGTTATCACATTCGCATATAAAATCTTCTATGGTGGAAAGCATACGTGCAGCACAGACAAATTGCCCTTTTACTATTGCTTTCTTTTGCTTACGAGGGTGGGTACTGGAAAAGTGAAAAAACGAATTAGAATATATTTCCTTTTTGTAGATTTTTTATATAATTTTCTTATTCTGATAATCTTTAATTAAAAGGACATCTAAAAATGAGATCTGGTCTGGTCCGTATGTGTGAGTGAACTTTAAAAAGCTGGTGGTAGAATCCATATAAGACACTAAATCATTAATAAGTTCTTTGGGCCCATCCCATAGGATAAAAATTTCATCCAGGAAGCAAGTGTAACACTTGACATATGTGTAAAATGATGAAGAAAATAAAAACTTCTTTTCCCATTGTGTAGCAACTATGTTGGCATATAAACCCCCACAAGATGAGCCCATTGCCACTCCTTCTTGTGGTAAATAGATCTCATGATTGAATAGAATAAAATTATTTTTAAGAGCTAGTTCTAATAAATGTGTGTAAACCAGGACATCACTATGTTCAATGCCTTTATCACAAAGGAATTCTGTAAACCAATCTAGACTTGTGTCGTGTGGTATTACAGAATACAGGTCCTTGATGTCTATGGTCACAAAAACATAGGTTTCTTTAAAAGGAGCTTTATCAATGAATCCCAGAATACTCCATGAGTCTTTACATATATGAGATTCCTGATAAACTAGATCCTTTAATCTGCTATCTAGGAATTTAGCAATTAGGTGGGTGATCGAACCTCTTGCATCAACAATGGGTCACATGGGTGGTTGCTGAAGGTTTTAATGTAGTTTGGATAAACTAAACATAACAGACATCCTAGGATATGACACTGTCAAATAATTCAAAACTTCAATGGGTATGGAACCCTCAATGAATAAGTGCTGTAATTAATTTCTGATCTTATTATATGCCCTATTTAATTCATTTATAGAAGACTTAGAGTATGCCTTTCCATTAAGAATGTATAATATTTTATTAATATAATCCTCATAATTCATTAGAACCACCCCACCTCCCTTATCAAGTTTCATTATTCTAATTTTATCAAGTACATTTTTGATTTCTCTAATTACATGGTTTTCATTCATGTCAGTGTCACTGGACTTAACATTTTTATTAATAAAATTATGAATATCTAATTCACATTTTTTTTTCAAATAACTGAATAATAGGATGAAGTGGTGGGTTGTAAGTACTGGAAATGGCTAAGGAATTAAGACATTGTTCTGAAAATGAATTCTGGAACAAAAGCTTTAAGTTTAATTTACGTGTATATAATTTTATATCCATTAATACATTGGAAATATTGAGATGTTGGTGGGATACAAAAGTGAAAACCTTTGCAAATAAGTCACTATGTTTAGTGTCCATAATTACACTAGAAAATTTGTATACTTTGAAATCACCTAGGGAGTTTGTAACAACATGGCATGGTGGTAAAGAGTGATCTATTATTTCATCTAAGAAGTCAGAAGGGTCTTGTTCTCCCAACACAATATATATTAACTCTTGTTGGTCCAAGTTTGATTGTAGGATCCCCTCCCTCTCCTGTTGGATTTCCCTCCCCAGTTCCAAAACGCATTGGGGGGTATGGGAGTGCTTGATTCTCTACCCAGGACTGGTCTGATGGAAAAGCTTTGTTCTTTAACTGCTCCAAGCATCTCAGAGGTAGGTATTCTACTGGGTCTAAAAAAACATCAGAATTGTTGAGTGAAATGTCCTCATGGGTATTGGTGTCAGCCACCCCATTATGACCTGTAAATTTACTGCCCCATGCCTGTGATGGTGGAGGTTTGGGGTATGCTAGACCTTTCCCATAGTCACCTTGGACCCTGACAAGCTTTTTAATTTTTCGAGCTTTTATGGAAGTCGTTAGCTGGTCAATACTTCTGAAAATGCGTAAATACTCATATTTGAATTTGTTATATTGAATATGACCACAAATACATTTGTCTAAATTAGACACAGAACAAGTGAGTTCATTAATCAACATTTCATTATGCTTAATTATCATTCTCATGTATTCAATACCATGCTGGTCAAAAAGTCTAGTAAGTTCATTAAATAGTTCAGAGCCTGTTTGCAAACCATTAGGGTAGCGCCACATTCGCAATGCTTTTAGGACTATGTATTCTTTAATGCATTCCAAAAAATAAGCATTATCCAATTGCAAATGTTTGATTTTAGAAAGTTTGTAATCAAACTCATCTAGTAAAGTTTGTAAATTGTGGTTACCAGCAGTAATTGTAGTCTCTCTTTTGTTACTCAAACAAATGGCTTCGGATAACCAGTCTTTTAAAATCGGAACAGAACCTAAGGAGTTGTTGTTGTCTTCCAAGTGGGGAACATGCTGACCACAAGGGATAGAGATGTTTGTAGTGTTAGTACCAGTGTTCAAACAAGTCTCCAAATGAGGAACACCAAGAGGAGATACGTGGTGGGAATTGTTAAGCAAATGTGAATCCAGAAGAACGCTCCATAAACTAGAGGAAGCATTCCCCACCTCAGGGGGAGAATTAGAATCACGTCTGATGTCATATAGGGAATGTGTTTAAGATAGAATCAACTTTTTGTGACAAGCCTTGAACAACCGCTGTAAGATTAAAAACTGCTTGTGGTAAAGCTCCAAAATCGGAGTCCTGTGATAGGAGTGGGGTAGATGCATCCACACTCTCTTCGCTGGCCATAAGTTTGCTGCTGGTAACCACAATTTACAAACTTCATTAGATGAGTATGATTACAAACTTTCTAAAATCAAACGCTTGCAATTGGATAATGCTTATTTTTTGGAATGCATTAAAGAGAACATAGTCCCAAAAGGGTTGCGAATATGGTGCTACCCTAATGGTTTGTATGCAAGCTCTGAACTATTTAATGAACTCACTAGACTTTTTGACCAGCATGGTATTGAATACGAGAGTGATAATTAAGCATAATGAAATGTTGATTAATGAACTCACTTGCTCTGTGTCTAATTTAGACAAATGTATTTGTGGTCATATTCAGTATAACGAATTCAAATATGAGCATTTACACATTTTCAGAAGTATTGACCAGCTAATGACTTCCATAAAAGCTTGAAAAATTAAAAAGCTTGTGAGAGACAAAGGTGACTATGGGAAGGGTCTAGCATACCCCAAACCTCCACCATCACAGGCATGGGGCAGTAAATTTACAGGTCATAATGGGGTGGCTGACACCAATACCCATGAGGACATTTCACCCAACAATTCTGATGTTTTTTAGACCCAGTAGACCCACTGAGATGCTCAGAGCGGTTAAAGAACAAAACTTTTCCATCAGACCAGTCAGGTAGAGAATCAGACAACCCCATATCCCCCAATGCGTATTGGAACAGGGAAGGGAAACACAACAGAAGAGGGAGGGGATCCTACAATCGAACTTGGACCAACAAGAGTTAATAGATATTGTATTGGCAGAACATTACTCATCCCCTTCTGACTCCTTAGACAAAATAATAGATCACTCTTTACCACCATGCCATGTTGTTAGAAACTCCCTAGGTGATTTCAAAGTATACAGATTTTCTAGTGTAATTATGGACAATAAACATAGTGACTTATTTTCAAAAGGTTTCACTTTTGTACCCCACCAACATGTCGGTATTTCCAATGTATTAATGGATTTAAAATTATATACATGTAAATTAAACTTAAAGGTTTTGTTCCAGAATTTATTTTCAGAATAATTACATTTTAGATTAAAGGATCTAGTTTATCAGGAATCTCAAATATGTAAAGACTCATGGAGTTTTTTGGGAATAATTGATAAAGCTCCTTTTAAAGAAACCTGTGTTTTTGTGACCATAGACATCAAGGACCTGTATTCTGTAATACCACATGACACAGGTCTAGATTGGTTTTCAGAATTCATTTGTGATAAAGGCATTGAACATAGTGATGTCCTAATTTACACACATTTATTAGAACTAGTTCTTAAGAATAATTTTATTCTATTCAATCATGAGATCTATTTACAAGAAGGAGTGGCAATGGGCTCATCTTGTGGGGGTTTATATGCGAACATCGTTGTTACACAATGGGAAAAGAAGTTTTTATTTTCTTCATCATTTTTACACATATGTTAAGTGTTACACTCGCATCCTGGATGACATTTTTATCCTATGGGATGGGCCCAAAGAACTTAATGATTTAGTGTCTCATATGGATTCTACCACCAGCTTTTTAAAGTTCACTCACACATACGGACCAGACCAGATCTCGTTTTTAGATGTCCTTTTAATTAAAGATTATCAGAATAAGAAAATTATATCAAAAATCTACAGAAAGGAAACATATTCCAATTTGTTACTTCACTTTTCCAGTACCCACCCTCGTAAGCAAAAGAAAGCAATAGTAAAAGGGCAATTTGTGTGTGCTGCACATACGGTTTCCACCATGGAAGATTTTTTATGCTATTGTGATAACATCAAACAAATGTTTTTAAGAAGTGACTACCCCTGTAAATTCATTACAGACATCCTTTTAGAGGTAGTTAATAAAAGAGAAAGAGGTTTTTACCTCCCTCTTTTAGCAGACCACGAAATTAATATTTCCCCAGGCACCATCAATGTATCCACTAATAACACAGAGGAGATTAAGGATTACAAGACCTCTTTTATTACTGTTTTTACTGAGGATAGTTACAGATTAAAGAACAACTTGGAAAATAATTGGTCTATTTTAAGCCAAGATAAAACCATTAGACCTCATATAGGTATTAATGCTACAATGTTTTTTAAAAAGGGCAGAAATTTAAAATGTATTTTTGAATCCAGCAACTACTATTCCAGAAGGAAGGATGGGTACATGAATAAATGTGGAATGTGTAACTATTGTAAATTCATTAAGGAAGGCAGTTATTTCCATATTAACAACATTGAGGTCAGGATTCACCAAAGGTTTAATTGTGTCTCTGAAAAAGTTATATATTGTGCTATGTGCAATAGCTGTTGTTGTTATTATATTGGGAAAACTGACCGTAAATTAAAAAAAACGTATATATGAGCATCTACATGACATTAGGTTAAAAAGGGAAACCAATGTCTTAAGCAAACATATTTTAGAAACTGAAGGGCATGATTTTAACTTTGCAGTAATTGACAGCATTAAAGCAGAACTTTGAGGTGGAGCTTGGTCTCTGTTATTAGAGAAGAGGGAGCTGGACTGGCAGCTGCGACTTAATGCAGGAAACTGGTCAGGTTTAAATGAACACATCTCAATAAGCTCCCTATTGAAACTAAAAGCTATAGAAAGATAATCAATGTATGTATAGAATACATTTTTAGACATTATTACATAATTCACTTTTAAATATGCATATTTATAAGTAGGTTTTCTAACCTACATTATGTGATTTTAACACTAAGAATGTATGTTTTATTTCTTTGCCTTTAAGGGGGTGTGTCAGTATCCATTTGATTATTATGACATGTTTGATCTTTAATGTAAAATGTGATTAAATGTTCTGCTATTCAACTGATGAAGTTCTGAATGCACAGGACAAAAGCCCTTATCATACTTGTTTTTTATTTGGCGTTTTATGTGAATAAGCTCGGTTTCTCTACTTTGGGCTCTGGTCTCAATATTGTATGAGAACAAACACTGAGAGGGGCAACTCCAGCTGCTTTGTTGGACTTATTTGTTACTTTGTGAAAATCTAAATTGTGCAAGGTGCAGGTTTTTGGAATATATTCCTAATGAAATCTTCCTCAAAAGCATTATTTCCAAAAAAAAACAGCGCTGATGAATGAAATCAAGCATTCTTTCTTCTAGAGTCTGTATCCTTATATTGTTATGCTGGGAAAGAGTCGTACACCCTCCCTATTCTCTGGAATTGCATATGATCATGCTGAGACTGTCGCACATTGAAGAAACACATACGTTTTGGTTTTGAAGTTCTCTTAGGCTGAATGGGCTCTTTGACTAGAAGGGCCATTTTTACTTTGCTATAATCATTTTATGTGATTTAAAGAGCTATATGTTGGCAACTGCAACCTATTTAACCAATATCTATTCCGCGCCTCAAATTGCCAGTCTTATAGAATCCATTGTGGTCATTTCTGAGCTTCTGGAAAGTATTAGTACTCAAAATGGTTGTTTAAAGTACTGTTTCAAGTGGTTCAGATGTCAGTCCTTTCAGGCTGCTGCAAACTCATAACAATAACTAAAGTTGTTTATCTTTGTCCTCTTCGTCATACAAATAGTCAATCCCTAAATACGATAAGAATGATATCTAGAAGGAGACGCTCACTTATAAATCACACTGTACATATAATAACCTTTTTTACTATGAAAATTGTTGACTAGCATTTTAACTTTGCAGCTGTCTATGATAGGTATGTTATTCCTATGTCCAATATTTGTGACCATTAAAGAATAATTCTCCTTGAAATAGAACTCAACTCACGTAATATGAGCTTGATTCAAAAAGAATTGCTGTCTATGTAAGTGACTTATTCTAGCATAAACCTGATGCCTTACACTGGAGTAAGTCACTTATAACGAGAACAAGTCTTTACAGTCTTTGTATATGTAAGAATTGACAGGAGTGTAGAATACTGGTATGAACTGGAAATAACTAGAAGAAACTGGAATGAATGTCTTTATTTGTTAATTACCCAAGCGTGTGCTGAACAGGTGCCAGTCACTTCTTTATGGGATTAAATTAATCTTCTTGTACCTTTCAAAATAAAGTTTGCAAACACTGTATTTTGGTAAAAAAATGCTTTATTATGTACAGCTGATGTAGATGTCAACAATATCCAAATACTGTCTCCAATAATGATGCTGATAAACTGAAATAGTCTGTAGCTTCTGCACTTACATTATTCATATTCCTTTCCTCCTGAATAATATCATTAATATTCTGGAATGCTGGATATTTAACCTGACTTCTGCACTCCAATGTCTGTACTGCAATGACTTTCTGCATTCCAGTCCAAACTAACTAACTTAACTATGTCTGAAGTATCTCCTAATAATACCAAAACCCTGTAAATATCTACACACCTCTTTAGCATTGGTTCACAAGCCTTGTAAGATCTGTTTGTTCTCAATATACTACATATCCTGTTCTTATCAGCATTTTTGATTGAAGGTTATTTTCACTGATTGAAAGTGCATTCACTGAAACTATATACAAGCTGTGAATGCCTGCTTTAATATGGATGCATTCCTACCCTTATGCAAAGAAAATATTGTATTTTTGTACATTTAAATGAAACCTGGTATTGCAACTCCTTCTGAAGATACCACACACACAGGTATTTCATTCTGTAGTTACTTTAAAACGTGAAATATAAAATGAAGACACAGGCCTAACCTCACATTTTCAGGCCTATGAAAGGTCTATTCTACTAACTGTATTTATGTAGGATTTATTCTGAAACAGTTGTCTCTGAAATTACTAAAATGGGATTTACTTCTGTAATTACTTTATAAATTTATTACTATGGTCTAAGAAGTATATTACTAGAACTAATATGAAATAAGTTTTCTTTATCTGGTAAATACACTTGCTATTTTAATTTTGACCACTAGATGTCACTAGAGTATTTATGGTCTGTTGAGATTAAAGTCTCTTAAATTTATGATTAATTATAACTGGGCAATTCTTTAATATGTTTTTACTGGTAAACTCTTTTTACACCTATAATATATGTATCTTGAAGCATAATTACCATAGACTGTATTAACTTGTTTCTGTAAATCTTCAACTAGATTTGTTACCAATAATCCTAATTACTTTTTTAATTTCCATGCTCTATAATATGTCTGCCTTTTAAAATTGTGTCTCAAATATCCTGTAAATGTTTATGTGCTGTAATACTAGAAGTACTTTTACTAAAACCTATGCTTTCTGTTTTTCAGATCTATACCTTTGCATACCCTGTCAGTGTAGTTTTAACTTTCTGTCTAATGTACAATAATTATTCAGTAAGGTGCACTGTATTCTGTAAATTAATTGACAAATTATGCCTGAGCTGTTATGCATTGAGTATATTAAATAACAGTTGCTACTTATTCTTTAGATACATCTTAATAAGCCTGTTACAAGTTATTCTGTCACTTATCCTTAAAACTAATGACTGGACAATGTGAAGTGTGATGTAACTGCATGTTGTAAACTGTCTAGTAATGCTGTAAGAAATGTATAACTGAATACCAGTGTTATGTTCTGAAATCTGACTGAAATGTACTATACTGAACTCAAACCTGAGTAGGAATGTAAAATTCTGAAACTTGACTGATATCTGCATTAAAGTGATACATATTTATACTGAACATCTAAAATAGCTGTGTATAAATATTATATTCTGGTACTAACAAAACTAATACTAAAGGAATACTTTTTCTGTCAGTGTTACCTTAACACAGATAAAAGCATAAACTGAAATTTGGCAAATGTTATATTCTGCAACCTAAACTATAAAAGCATAAACTGAAATCTGGTAAATGTTATATTCTGGAAACTAAACTATTAGTAAAGGAATACCTTTTTTCTGTCAGTATTGTCTGAACACAGATAAAAACATAAACTTAAATCTAGTACTGTTATATAATTGTCTGAAAACATAAAAACATTTGCATACTTGTTTTAACTCTAATCTGCATAAATGTGCATCTGTTATATACACATTTTAACTTTAAAGATTTTAGATAACTGAAACACGTTTAAATAAACACTGAAATCAAAACAATCTGGCTTTGATGGTCTTGTCTTTCTGTAGATACTTGAGTTGTGCACCACATCTCTTGCCAAGTTTAGACCTTGTCCCAGTCACTGCTGAGGTATTGGAAGGGCCACTTTAAAGTCCCAAGTGTTTTTTTTTCTTTTACGCTTAGGCCTTCTAGACCTCTCCTTTCCTATCTCCTGTTCAAGGCTAGGTGGCTGATGCAATATTTTTCTTGACTGTATTTAAACATGCATTCTGGAAAATCATCCTGGATATTATTTAAATATTGAAAACTGACAGTGTGTCTGTTGTATAAATATCTGCAAAGCACAAAAAAGCAGTATCAGGTCCCTAAAATAACATTTGCAGCATTAACAATTCTAAACTGATACCATTGTTTGTTGCCCTGACTTTATTTACAGTTTTCTGCATGAAAAAACATATGCTGCTAATAAACCCTTGTAAGTCTGTAAGCAAACTGATAATGTACTATAGGGAAATAGACCTACATTACTAATGCATTCTCACAAGTCTGGAACTGAACTGATAATGTACTGCAGTAAAATGGAAGGGATGTAACTTCATTATTAAATCAAATGGCAGCCTCAGTAGCATTGTCTTTCCCTGTCATAACCTCAAACAAAACTATAGTACTAATCTGACTGTGTATTAGTATTTCACATTTTTGTTTGCATTTCTGCACCTTTATAAAATTAATCTTAACTGTTGAACTTTCTACATTTACTCTGTGACCCTCAGGTTGCAGTTTACAAAATAATTTCTTCAGTGTGCAGATCTCCACCCACTTCCTCGCATGTAGATGTTCTTTCAGAATATGTCATTTAACTGTTTCATTAGTACTAAATACTGCAAGTATTTATCATTACTGTCTAGAATTTTCTTGGATAAATAATAAGAACTGTTACTGCATAAAACTGTCTCTAATAATATTAAACTGATCTCTACCATACTGTTTAATGGCATACAGTACTGTCTTTAATTCAGCTTTCTGAGCTGGCCTGTAATCTTATAACTCAGTTATGTAAGTCTGTGCCTCTGGTGTGCTTGGTAAACTGCAACCTCTGCATGAAATATATATAATCTTGAACTTTTTACATATATACATTTATTACTAGAGTTGAACTGATCTGATTTTGAAACTTTACTTGTCTGTCCTTTATACAAGTATGTGAATTTTCTTCATTTTCTAACATGAAATTTGAACCTGTGGCTTTAATGACACATACTATTTATGCTGCACTCTTTTCTTGTGTGGGATCTAAACTTTTGACTGTACTGTCACTTCTAAAATATAGCATTGACTTTAAATTCTACATTCTGTAATCTAGAAAAGCATCAATATCTGTGAATGCTTTTCTGTCTATCCATATCAATATATTATTTATGCATTGCAAAACTTTACTACTATAATTCAAAGGTATTAACAATGTCTACTAAACAACACAATAGCAAAAAATATTAATTTGCCAGATTTGTAACTGGAAACCATTTATCCTGCAAATTAACTTGACTATCATTTCTGGTATACCATATACATGTGCTTTCAGAATGGCAAATGCATACTACCCTGAAATTGTTTCCTTTTTGTCTTACTGGCCACTCCCAGTATGGCTTACATTTTCTGAGCAAAGATACTGTTTCTGAAAATGTGGTAACTTGACTGCCTGCACTTCAGCTGTAGCAGCTGAAATGGAATTTATTTGATCTTTAACCCATAAATCTCTGTGTTCTTACCATAAACAATTCTTCAGATTCTGTACATTTGCACAATCTACTGCACATACATTCTTATAAGTGACATCTGTGTGCACTGCTTTACATTCTGGAGCAGTTTTATTTTTCCATAAAATCTTGTTACTGAAGTCTAAAACAACATGTAACTCTGATGACATGTCCATACCTAGTACAGGACTGTTATACACAGAACTGCTCACTGCCATAACCTTTGACCTTTTAAATCCTGATATAGCTACTTGTGTCCTTCAGTAGAGGTCTATTTGTAACTGAAATTGATGTGTCTGTATTATCAGTACATTATTCCATAGTTTCTTTTCTGTAAACAACAAAATATCATCATATTTCTCAACATTAAACAATGATAGATAGGTAATCTGGTTTGGTGCTAGACTACCACACCCTTTACAGATAAGCTGAAAATCCTTTTCTATAGAACTAGCAACAACACTGTCTTGAGCTTTGGTATGTGTTTCTTTTTTATTTTGCCCTGAAGTCTGTATATTATTTATGCTAGGGTCTACTTTATCAAACTGATCAAAATCTGCACTCTGATCCCTCTTATCCCCCTCAGTGCAATATTTCCATTGGCTTCTGAAAACAATAAACTAGAATTCATTACATTATGCACATCTGTATTTGAAATAACATGAACCTGAGACATTATATATGTTTGCTTCTTGTCTTATCTGGAAATCTGCACATTACATACACTGACTGTGTTTACATCTGTATCTGCAGTACTGCAACTTATCTCTGTATCTTGAATTACATGTGCTGCAGCATTTACACAGATTTCTGAAGACTGTAAACAAGAATGTATTTGTCTGAAACTATACTGATAGAAGCTGACTCATAGGTTCATAGGTTCATAGGTAGGTACTAGGCTATCTGCCCAAAAGCATTTATAAGCCTAGCCAGAATGTGTTGGCTTTCGCCACCCCCTTAGATTAGTTCCCTGTGCCTCTGTCCAGCAGAGCCACTGAAGTGATCCCCAGGGTAAATTTTTTGTTTCCCATCCACTCGTCAAGGTTTCTCTTGAAGAGTGTTAGCGAGGAGCTCTGCCTAATGTAGATTGGAATCTTGTTCCAAAGCATGGGAAGGCTCTATGACAGGAATCTGTCCCTCCAGCACATCTTATTTATTGTTGTGGGGAGGTTTAGATCCCTAGAGTGTGTGGCTCAAGGGGATAAGCTTTTCTGTAGGTGGAGCATGTCCATCAGTTCTGGGTTGGACATGGCCTTGTATGTCAGGCAGAGATCACCTCTGAGTAGGTGGTATGCAACCGAGTACAGCTGGAGTTTCTTCAGTCGAGCTGCATAGGGCATCTGTTTGAGGCCAGTGATCCTCTTGGTGAGGTATTTCTGTGGTCTTTCAGCTGTTGCAGGTGTCTTGTAAGATACATCCCAAATGGGGCTTTGTACTCTATGATGGGTCTGATGAGCAATGTGTAGAGGGGCACAATGACCTCTTTTCATCTGGATGCGAACCCTTTTGTGATAAGGTGAGCCATGTAGAAGGATTTTCTAACCACTTTGGCAATGTGATTATCAAAGGAGAGTTTACTGTCTACTTGGGTCCCCAGATCCCTTATTACGTTTTCCATATTTAGGGGACTACCACCTATGTGGTAGTTTGTGGGTACTTTGTTTTTTCCAAAGGGGATGACTATGCACTTTTTGGCATTTAGCTTGAGGCCATGATTTTGACACCAGGTACCTGTCTCAGTGAGACCCTTTTAGATGATGTCTGTGTCAGTCGGAGAGTCAATTATAGCCCCTAGTTTGCAGTCATCTGTGAACTTGGACAGCCATAGTCCTCCTGTGCTTGCCTGTACCTCTGATAAGTATATGCTGAACAGGAGGGGTCCTAGGACTGAGCCCCGGGGAATGCCACTTTTAACTGGTTTAGAGTCAGACCTAGCTCCCACAACTCTTACCATATGGGTTCTGTCCATGAACCAGTTGGCAACCCATCTTGTGACATAGGGGTTTATGTTCAGGCTGGTGAGCTTGTCTATAATCCCAGAATGGGGAATGGTGTCAAAGGCCTTTGCAAGGTCTAGGTAGGCTATGTGTACCACCTTTCCCCTCATCTATAGCCTTGGTAACTGTCTCAAAGAAGTCCACCAGGTTTAGGAGGCATGATCTGCCCTTAACAAAGCCAAACTGGGTAGGGTCCAGTGTTTGAAGGTTCCCAATGTATCTGTTAATGAATTCCATGATGATGCGCTCCATAACCTTGCAGACCAAGCTAGTCAGGCTTATAGGGTGATAGTTCCCGGGATCTGTTGTGGCTCCACCTTTGTGGAGCGGAATAACCATTGCTGTGCGTCACTCTATGGGTATGTAACCTGTGGAGAGGCTGAGTTTGAACAGTGTGTTTAGGTGAGGGGTTAGTTCGTTTTTGAGCTTATGTAGGATGCAGCCTGGGACACCATATGGTCCCACTGATGCTGTGTTTTTGGCTTTGGAGAGGGCTGTTTTAACCTGAGTGCCTGTGATTTCAGGAGCTCTACATTCTTCTGGTATGGTTATGGGCCCTTTTGGGGGTGAGGCGGGTGAAGTTTGCACTGAACCTGTCTGCCAGGATGTTGGCAATATCGGTCGGTTCAGTGTATTTTGTACCATTTTGCACTAACTCTGAGCAGATCTGAGCATTGCCACTTAGATTTTTGATATAGCTAAAGAATGCCTTGTGGTTATCTTTGGAGTTCTTGGCAATTTTTCTTTCGAAACTCAACTTGGATGATTTTATGAGGGATCATAGTTTCTTGCTGATACTGATTAGGGATGTCTTCCCTTCTTGGGATTTTACTCTTTTCTGTACTAGTTTCCTGCTTCTATTGTATAGCTTGTTTATGGCAGGAGTCCACCAGACTGGTTTCCTTTTCTTGGAGGAGTGAGTCTTGGTTTTGCTTGGCATAGCACAATCCATGCATTCTTATAGGTGCCCATAGAATGCATTAGTAAAGAATTTTGCAGCTTGGACAATGTTATCCTTTAGCATAGGGCTTTGAAACTTTCCACCTCGGTCTTAAGTAACATGAAGTTTGCTTTTGAAAAGTTTTTCACGGTGGTTTTCTTGTCCGGGGGTGGGGCTGAATGTGGATATCCAAAGTGATTTGTTTATGGTCAGATCTAACCAGCGAGGAGTTGACCTCCATTGTGGAGCACCGGTCTCCCATATTGGTGATGACCTGGTCCAATATGTTATCACCTCTGGTGGGAGTGTTGACCAGCTGATCCAGGGCGTTTGAGTTTATAACTTCTAGGAAATGTTGGGCAAGGGAGTTAGTACTTGAGTAGTTCTCTCAATTAATGTTTGGGTAATTGAAATCACCCAATATTAGGGTGTTTGGTAGGACCTTTATATTTCCCAGTATTTTCAGAAATGCGGAATGGGGGTCCTAGGACATGGTGGGCAATTAGTAGCAAGCTACAATTTGAATTGCAGTTTTGCCTGTTGTTAGTTGCACATGGATGATCTCTGAAGCATCGTGCTGTGCCACTAACTTGGAGGTGTGGGTATCCTTGATGAATATGGATACGCCCCCGCCTTTTGTATTTCGGTCTGTGTTCTGTTGTAGCCTGGTAATGCTGGGGTGCTCTCTGGAGCTCTCATTCTGCAAATCCTGAGAAGGTTTTACAGCCTGGTTTTGTGATTTAACCCTTTTGTGTCTAGAAAGATTTAACATTCCTGAACTAATAACCTTAAAATTTAAATGAACATTTCTGGAATAGTTTTTTTTTTAGACCGCTTTACCCAGTTTTTAACTTTAAACCATACATTTACTGGTGCCTTTACTGTAAAAGTATTGTTTGACATATTTATACAATTTACATTTACCGATGTATTTAAATCTTTCTGAGACTTGCTATCTGATTTAGCTAGAAAATACATTGTAACAAAAATGAAAGCTTACATAAGGAAAGACAAGGTTGCTTTAAGAAGGTGGCTCAGCTTCCTGCAACTTTTTAAAATGTTTTCTTGTTTCTTAGCTCTGTGATGTCACCCTGGAAACTTGAAAGTCTTTCTTCTGCTTTGGACATGGTGAAGTTTTCTGATGTTTTGCTGTTAACTGGATAGTGTCTTTTACATTGGTATCTTGGAGAGTCTGAATTCCTTTGGACACAGAGCATGTCTCTATTTTACAAAAAAAGCTTACATTTATTCCAAGCAACCTGGTTAATTACCAAGTTTCTTATTGATTTCAAGTTATATATAAGGAAGCTAAATTTGCAATACGTTTTGATGTCTCACTGCCAGACCCCTCCCCATACCGCATTGTTATAGAAATGAAGTACATTTAATCCTACAGTCAATGGCACCTTTCAAGCACTCGGCAACATCTGTGAGGATGAGCCGAGGGCCAGTTTAGCTTCAAGACCCAGATATCAACAAATGAGTGCCACTGGAAGGATTGCCTTGAAAGATCTTTCTAGTAATAGAAATTTAAGGATCATAGAGTCAGACAAGGGTGGTATGTTGGTCCTTATGAATAACAATAATTACAATCAGAAAATTCAGAATTTACTTATTGCTGAATCAAGTTACAGAGAGTTTTCCAGAGAAACCATTGTGAGGAGATTTTCCACTGTTGATCACATACTGTAACTGGACATGGACATCTACACCTATCTTCAAGTGGATTTTCCCAAAACGGCACAACTTTTTGGGACACCAAAGGTCCATAAGGACAGTAACAGACCTCCTTTCAGGCAGACTGTATCAGTAGCATCCTCAAAGACTGAGTCAGTTTCCATTTTCTGGACTACATCTTAAACCCAGAAGTAGAGAGTTCACAATACTACTTATGAGGCTCTTGGCACCTCCTGGAGTTCCTGAATGATTTTCCTGTTGGTGACCTTAATTTTTATTTTGGCTCACTAGATGTGGTCTCCCTGTACACTTGTATTCTACAAGTGGATGAGTAGAGTTTTTAAGGGAATATGTGGCAGCTTATACACTTTTCAGCTATACAAGATCAACATGATTTGTTCCCTTATGGACTTTATCCTTGATAATAACTGCTTCAGTTTTCTTGACAAATCCTACAAACAGACCTCGGGAGTAGCCATGAGGGCAAGGGTCACCCCTGTTTTCACAAACTTAATCATGGCTATGTGGGGAGATCGAAATTCTTGATGAGGCATTCTTTAGCAGAAAAAAATTTCTTCCACAGGAGGTACATATATGATCTCTTTTTTTCTATGGAGTGGAACTCTCAACGAATCTAAGTGCTTTGTGGAATACATCAACAAGTACACTGATTTTTTGTGGTTTACCATCAGTGGTTTTGGTGATAGTTTGGACTTCCTTAACCTAAGTATTTCGTATGACACCACATCTCATTCATTTATGAACAAGGTCTTTTGTAAGGAGACCTTTGTTAACCAGTACCTTCACAAGGACAGTTTACCCCCCTTCCAAGTGAAAAGAGGGGTGGTCAAAGGGCAGATGATAATACTGAATAGACTCCCTATGGATGAGTTCACATTTTTGCAAGTGATGATCAAGTTAAAGGCTTTTTTCATTGACACGGGTTATATAATTCAGACTGGTTAGATACCATCAAAGGTGAGGTTTTGGTGCTATGGACAACCAAAGCCTGTCCTATTTTGAATAGACAATATTTTAATATTTCTGCTAGTCAGGCCCCTGATGTCTCTCCTGATGTCTCCAAAGAAAATTTTTGTTTGGCTTTTCCTATTCCAATTTGTAATGAGATGTGGTTGATTAACAATATAATACAAGAAAAATGGAAGCCCATTTTGGGAAATATAGACTTGTATAAAGTCTTGGGTAACAAACCTAGGTTCACCTTTAAGAAGACTGTTAATTTTAAATATATGTTTGAACATAATAATTCCTGTCCTGGTCAGGCACCTGTCACCATGCCAATGAAGAAAAAACTCTCACTGCTTTGTCTATTAGCCCAACCAGTCCGCAAAGAAGCATTGTTTTGATCTGCTCTAAAATGGCAGGAGGAGGAGGTGTCACAAAAAGCAATCTCCTTATTGTCTCTTAATACCCTGCCTAAATTCTGATATGTCTTAAAGAACATGCCAGCACACTGTTTTTTTAAAAGGAACTCAGAGCTCCAGGTATGTACAGTAGGAACTATATCATACATGAGTTTGAAAAATGTAAAGGAATTGCATTTTTAAAGTATACATAAACACCTAAAAATAATAAAAAATAAATAAAATAAAAAAAGAAGGTGTTGCAACCAAGTAACCCAGTGCAAGAAGCTGCTCATGCCTTTATGTTTGTTCTACATATTTGATGTGTATGAGTTTATAGAAGACCAGATTCTGCAGCCAATCACACACACACACACACACACACACACACACACACACACACACACACACACACACACACACACACACACACACACACACACACATATCACCCAGAATGATTAATTTACTTTATGCCACATAATTCACTACCTCATTTTGCTGGGAACTTTCTAGAAGATCTATTTTTTGGATTTAAAATTTTATCTGCAAGGAAGGAAGCAGGAGCCTCCTGATCTGATGCAGGGACAGGGAGTTGCTGAAAAAGAATATGCAGATGTAATTTCTCCCAGTGTTGTCTCATTCAGACACACCCTATCTACAGTCCTGGTGGATTGGAGTGATTGTTCGCCTGGAGATTTCAGACTAGCATCCATTTTCAGTTAAATTGGTAGGACAAAATCAGTACCCAAGAACTCAATTAATTTCTATTTACACTGCCTATTTCTATTCTGAACCTTCTGGCTAGCAATAGACAGATTCTAGTAATTATGTAGCTAGAATTAATGTTAGAACTAGATAGCTTATTACTGTTTTTTTTCTAGTGCTATCTATCTATTCAGGATGCATTTAATATTTATTTTTGCAATCATATATCTGTTTATATATTTAACTTTCAGAGTATACTCACTAATTTATGTAAGTAAAGAATTTTAATTATTCAGTTTTAAAGCCTGTGGCCTATTATTGCACATAACAACAATCACACTAACATCATATGGAAACTGTAAATTTTAACTGTTGCTGTCTGTCTTTCTACCTCTATTGGTATGTTATTTATGATTTAGAGCATTAATCATGTGACTAAAAAGCTCTTTAAACCATCTTTTTATTTTTATTTTTTTACTAATTTTAACTGCCCTTTTAATCAGGTTGCAAAGTTTCTTATATTAGATAACTGCCTTAGGGAAGTATACTTTGTACTTGTTATATGGGTCAACTCTACTGTTTTAGTACATTTCCATCTGTTATTATTTTTATTATTTTTTATTTTAGTGAATTTGTTCATGCTAGTTCTATCTTCCCAAATTCCAGATTTGGTGTTTGTTTTTTCTTGCCTTACATTTTTATTATCAAAACCATATTTGTATCTTGAATTCTGTTCATTTAAGTGGTTTCCTATTTTCCTATTCTTTGTTAATGTACACAGCTCAACAAAAGAATAATCTGATTTCAATAATAGTAATATTATTGAGACCTCATTCATTCTTTCTCCAATACCTACTTTATCACATTGATTGTGTGGAGGAGGCAGAGGCAATAATAGCAAGCAATGGATACAAGCAGAGAATCAGTCCAGGAAGAGATAGTAGTCCATCACAGGACATGCAAACACAATCACTCATATACCACAAATACATAGTTACAGGCAATTTAGAGCACCACAGTTTCATGAGCCATATGACTGGTGCCAAACAGGTCCTGCTCCTACAATGAAGTAATCTGTGATTCAGAGACATGTTAACCATGATGAAGTAAGACCTCATTATCAGCTAATATGCATGTCTCTGAATCACATTTGATAACACAGTGTGCAAACTGCTGCTTGTGTAGACAGTGGCATTCCCCCCTCCCCAGACACTCTCACAAACACACACACACACACACACACACACACACACACACACACACACACACACACACACACACACACACACATATGTAAACAAAACACAAACACACAGACTATAAGACCAAAACACCCCAATGAGATAACAGCTTGGATTTCCTAAATTAACTGAATTCCTTCTTTGGCAGATTTGAGGAGGAGATAGTACTCACCTTAAACTCTAAGGTGGTGAGACGTCAGCTTAAGAAGGTAAATCCTAGGTAGGCTGCTTGACCAGCTAACATACCTGGCAAGGTGTTGAAGGAATGTGCTGATCAGTTATGTCTGGTACTGACAGACATCTTCAATTCATCCCTTGCTATGGAGAAAGTTTCCTTGCATTTCAATGAAACAAGTATTGCCCCACTTCCCAAGAAACCCAACCCTACCTCTCTCAATGACTTCAGAACAGCCACTTTAACCTCAAACGTCATGAAGTGCTTTGAGAAGATTGTGAAGAAACATCTATCTGCGGGTCTGCCTAAGTCCTTTGATCTGCTTCAGTTTGCATACCAGTCAAATAGATCGACTGCAGATGCAATTTCAGTCACACTACACCTTGCACTTAAACATCTAGAAGGGAGGAACAACTATGTAAGGCTGCTGTACATTGACTTCAGTTCTGCATTCATCGTAACTGGTGGATAAGCTCGTAAAACTCAGGATAAACAAGCATCTATGTAACTGAACTCTTGACTTTCTAATTGATAGACCCCCAATGGACATGTGCTGGAAACACCTCTCAATGCATAGTCTTAAATACTGGTGTTCCTTAAGGTTGTGTGCTCAGCCCCTTGCTCTTCACCATTCTCACCCATGACTGTAGTGCAAAACATAACTCAAAACATATTATAAAAGTCACTGATAATACCACAGTCATGGATCTCATTAGTGGTGAGGATGAACATAACTACAGGGATGAGGTGACTACTTTGATTACCTGGTATGACAGGAACAACCTGGACCTGAATGTTAGTAAGACCAAAGAAATGATTATGGACTTCAGGAAAAAGGCTGCAGCTCACCAACCATTCACTATGAAAGGGGAGGTAGTAGAGGAAGTCAAAACAACCATGTTCCTGGGCCTTCACATCTCAGATGACCTCTCCAGGACTGTTAATACCAACCATATAGTCAAGAAGGCTCAGCAGAGGCTTCACCTCCTGAGAAAGTTCAAAAAGTCAAGGGTCTCATTGTCTGCTTTTACCACTTTTTACAGGGAAGCTATCAACAGCATCCACACGAGCAGCTTCATAGCATGGTTCGGAAACTGCACAGTTGCTGAGATGAAAAAATCACAGAGGGTGGTGAGGGTAGCTGAAAAAATCTTGGACACAAACCTCCCTTCTATTCAGAAGGTTTTCTTTACAATAGCAAGAAAGAGAAAATAGAAAATACTAGCTGATTCGACCCATCCAGCCCACAACTGGTTCTCAGAACTTACATCTGGAAGGATGTACTGCAGCTTACACTGTAGGACTACCACATTCAGGAACAGTTTGTATCCTACAGCTGCGAAACTTATTAACTCAGACACTAGCCATAATACCTGATACATTGAAGCCTCATTTATTCATTTAATCCTGCTGTTTTAAGCAATTATCACCAGTATTACTATTATACAATATGGTGGCTATACTGAGTCATATTTAAGGTTAACAAGTGCAATACAGTAAGTAAACAGCTGCTATTCACTAGTCTCTATTTATTCTCTATCTTAACAGTGAAGGGGTTTGGTGGTGGGTATTTATTTATTATTTATCATTGGATAATGAGTATTGAGTGTGTTTATGTAATGTAAAGTACCTCTTGCATGTCATATGTGTCATTATTTTCTTTCTTATGCTATTCTCTGATACCGCTATATCTATGTTATTTGTACTGCATTTCTCTTATGAGCTGACATTTGTAATTTCATTTGGGCTGCAATTGTGTGGTCCTAAATAACAATAAAGTTTCTTTGAATCTTTGAAACCAATGTTACTGTGGCTGTTCCTGACCTGTCAGCCCTGCTGTGGTTCCTCCTACCCCCTCCTTCTCATAATAGATAAAGTACCATTACAGCACCTTTCTAGTTTGCCCTGGTGGCTAGTGTGCCCCCCAACCCCTGATCAGCATAAATACTGTCCCGACATCGTCAGGACAGATGAGCTGATCTACATGGCTGAGTAATTTCTTGAACTGCTCGGCATGCAGCTGCCTTCTTGGAAACAGTTCTGGGGGTGGGGAGAGAGCACATGGGTATTTAGCATATGCCTCTCACCTAGAATGCCTCATTTGCACTCAGTACTGCCATGGGGCCAGCCCTTTATGGTGCTGCATACCTTCATACCAGAGCTCCATGCAGCACCATGTTAGGGCAGTTTATGAATCGGAAGAAGGTACTGCAATGTATACATGGATGTGTACATGTCATGGTACCTTAAGGAATCTCAGCCCATGTCTTTAGGAGAGGCAAGGAATAGAAGCATTCAGGAAAAAAAATTTGGGCACAGGGAGAAATACATACTTTGCAGAGTAGGCATCCACTCTGGGAACTGAACTGGAAAACCTAAAGCTGTGAAGTAACACGGTTTATAACTGCACTATTGTGCCACCATGTCACACCCATTTTATCATATTCATAGTCAAGAAGAGAGCTAAAGCCTATCCCAGCAAGCAAAGGGTACAAGGCAAAGAATCAGCCCCTGTAAGGGACATTGGTCCTCTTCAGGACATACCCATACATACAGACAAGCCATGTATACCTAATGGCAATTTAAAAGACCATCAGTTCACCTAATGACATGTCCTTGTGGTGTGACTCGACAAAAAGCACAACTGCCGTTATAGTTGGAAAAATATAAGCCTGTGGGTTCTATTCTCCCAATCCCAAGGGTGTGGATTAATTTTTTCCAGTTCACTACTGATACTGCAGGACAGCATAAGGGGTGCTGCGCTCCTGAGTGTGTAATCCTCCAAATAAGATGTTAAAATGAGGTCCCATCTGTGGGAGTCAGTGGTAGCTTAGATGGATGTAAAAGACAGCATGTCACTTATCAAAAAGAGTAGGACTTCTTTATTATTATTTACATATTTACAATCAAATTTGTATACTTACCTATTTACATCTACATATATTTATATTTATATATCTTGATGAAATGAATGATATAAGATCTACAGAGTGTCAGTTTATGTCTTTGGTCTAGCAGATTAAGTTACTGGACAAAGTGCTGTTCAAATTTAAATATATGCAACTGGATAATTACTTTCTTAATGAAAGCATAAAACATCAACATGTATCAGAAGGGCTGCAGTTATGGAAGTTCCCTCAGGGGGGACATGGAGAACTCCCCTTTTCATATGCAACTACTGGAATTTTTTGATAAAACAGGCTTAGAGATTACTCATTTGATTATGAAGAAGAATTAAGGGTATATGCTTCATTTTAACTTCATTTCCAAACTGACTGGTTCTATCATTAGGGATTTAAATTTTTCACAACACAAATCTACCATCAATTCAACATATTAAGTTTAAAATTGTGTCCATCAAGTGTAGTAAAGAAAAAAAAAATTGCAACAGAATGATAATGAATACCAGTACAAGATGGCTTATCCTAAAATAAGTTCTATACCTCGGTTTTCCATCCCCCTGAATGACAATCAGGATACGGTGGATGTTCAAAATGAGTTGGACATCCTTTTAGAACAGCCATTTGTGAGATGTTCAGAAAGGATTACGAACCAATACAAGGAGAGATCAAACTGACTGGGGAATGGAAGACCAATCAAAAGGGCAAGCACAGGAGGAGGAAGAGCGGATTCACCAACAGGAACAGGAAGTGGTGAAACCAGAAGGTGTGGTGGCTAATTATTCAACTGTTTGCTCTTAATGTACTGTTTCTTTTACCTCTTTTTATAATTTCAGCATATACAATTTTACTGAGTTACACATTAGGCCCGAGCATCATGAATTGTTTTTGAAGGGATTTTCTTTTATTCCCTCTGGACAGGCTTAACAGACTGTTTTAGATTTAAAAGGTTTTACTAGGAAACTTAACCTACAGGTTTTGTTTGGGGGTGACATGGAAGTGGAACCTCTTGGTGTTCATTTTAAACATAAAAGCACAATGAATCTCCCATTGCATCCAGTTATTAATGTTTTCAAGAAGTCCTGTGAATGTGGGATTAGGAATTTATTGAAATGAAGTAGTAAGCACAAATATTATAATCTGACTTATGAAGAAAGGTTGGTTTTGAACAGTATGACATATAATGAGAATATCTGGTGTATGAAGCCAGACAAAGGGGGAAGCCCGGTGGGCATGGACTTAATAGACTACACTGATAGGATGACATCGTTACTGAGTGATAAAGTTTACTAATCCTTTACTTTTTTCTTTATTCATATTTAATCGTGTTCTTCCTATTAATCTCCCCATTTCTCTTTTTACTTCTTCCATCCAGATTTTATTTTTTTGCAAGTAATTCAGCATCATCTGCATAAGAAATTGTAACTGGAATTGCACATTCCTTCCCACTAGAATATGTTTCTTGCCTAAATTTCATTTCAATTTGTTTTAATATAGTATTCATTACCATAATAAACAACATACCACTTGGGCACCCTTGTCAGACCCTTCTCTTAATTTCAATTCTTTCACTTAACCTTCCATTTTATAATAATGTAATGTTTCCATATGCAGTACACAATAACTGTAATGCTTTCCCTTTAACTCAAGATAACAGTAATACCTTCCATAATTGACTAGATTTCCTTATTCTTTTCAAAAACTTCAAAATTAAAATACAGTTAGATACTCGGAAACCTGGGTTCATAAATCCCTCTGCTTTGACCAACAGTTCTCAGAAAATCCTTCTTTTTGGCAAAGCAGAGAGAATACCATTCAAGTCAAAAGACGTTATTGTCTCCTTGTATTCAGCACTGATCACAACAAATATATAATACATTGCCTACTTCGGGATGTACCTCACTCACCAGATGTATCAAACAGTTGTAAAGACCCCAGAAGTTTCAAACAAAATCATAGACTTAAAATCCAGAAAAGACTAGAACTAGAAATGCTCTGCTTTCTTTCTGTGTCTTATAGACTCCTCAGATGAAACCTACACCTTGCTTTCTGAGTAACCAGAGACCCAGTAGTCCAGGATTTCTTGTACCTCCCACAAATATCAGAACAAGTGATCTAAACCTGTTTTAACAGATCAATAAACAAGATGGATATACTGATTCATTATTCATTGTCTACCTCACCACTGAAATAAGCTAACCTTTCAGATAAAGCAGTGTGATGCATTATCTTCTTTAAAACAGCAGTTGGATAATTGGATGAGTATTCATAAGTTCACCCCTGGCATAACTGACATAGCCCTGCTTTTTGAAAGGAAAGTACAATTTAGGGTGAGAACTTGCAAGGTGCAATGGTCACAAGACTCAGTAGCCTTAAATTTCCTATAATTACTAAAATGTTCAACACTAGCAAAAGCGTTAGACGTATCTTCCACTACAATATTAACCCCCCCCCCATAACCACATAATTTACTACTGCTTTTATTAACCATGACATTTCCTGGCTTTGCCTTCCTTTACTCTCATATAACTCTTCTACATCAACTACTTTCAAATTTTCTTAAATCTTTTCCATAATTTTCATTAATATTTTGTGATCTGTATTATTAAAAGTTATTTGTCTCCAATCAGAAATATTTCTTTTGTGTCCTTTTTTCGATACAAATGTATTACTTCTTCAGAAAAACATACATCTCTCCATTCATTCAGAATTTTTATAAATACTTTTTTCTACTTCCTTTTCTTATCTTTATATTTTATAACTTACTCCATCTGTCCACTACCTTTTCATATCTTTATATTTTATAATTTACTCCATCTATTCTCTTCCTTCTCATATCTTTATATTTTATAACTTACTCCATCTATTCTCTTCCTTCTCATATCTTTATATTTTATAACTTACTCCATCTATTCTCTTCCTTCTCATAGCTTTATATTTTATAACTTACGCCATCTATTCTTGGTATTGATTCAACACTAACCTGTTATAATACCTTATCTAATTCTTATATAGTCATGCATCTTTTCAAACGATGTAAAACTTCCTTCCCAAACATACTGCATCCCATTGTCTCTTTTACTTTTTCCTGCTGTGTACGTATTTATAGCCTATCTTGAATTTCTTTTGTATGCACTTCTCATGCCTTGTCCAGCCTTTATTCTTCTTGAAAAACCTTCCTAATTTCTTCTTCACTTTGCCAGAAATGTGATAGCTTCTCCACCGTTTCTTCCCTTTAAATAATACTGCTGTCTTTGTAGCTGTACCGTTATCTTTTCCTTACTCTTTTGTACATCTTTCTTTCTTCATCCTTCCAAAAATAACACATTACAATAGAGAGTCGATTATCCAAACTAATTGAGACCTAGGGTACTTTGGATAATCAAACTGTTCTGATAATCAAATACTGAATCAGATAAAACCTAAAATCTTGTTTTTTCTGCACACAGGGAATACACTTTTCAACCACTTAGCAATTCCATTGGACAATAAAGAATATTTTTCACACACGTTCACGCTACAAGCTCAAAAAACATGCACAAGTGAACATGTATAACGTTTACATATTCAGACTTTATGATTTTTCCTACCCGAAAACTTTGGAAGGCTACATTCTGATAAGTGACATTTCGGATAATCGACTCTCTACTGTATCTTCACTTAACAATGTTTCTAAATTTCTTAATATTTCCCTATATCCTATTTTGAAGTTGTGTTTCTTCCATTTCTGTCTCTACACCCATTTTTTACACTTTTCTTTAAAACACTCCACCATCCTGACCATGAATCATAAAAATCTTTCACAGTCTAATAACTTTCCATAGTTGTTCCATTATCTCCCGTCTTCATTATTCATTCTCCTTCTTTCAATTTAAGTTTATTCTCACTAACCTCCACCCAAATAGCCAAGTAATTCAAAAATTCTGTGACAGTAACCCCTTTACTACCATCTTACAAATTGTTTGACGGCTACAATAGCGTTTTCTGTTTTCAAATGTCCCCTAAAACATGTACAAATTCTTTATTTCTTTTACTGTGTACACATGTTCTCCTTTCAATAATTCATAATTATTTTAACATCAGATATTTTTTCTCTTTTTCATCATTATATCACAAATGAAATTCCTTTAAATTAAAATAGACCAAGAAATTATCATATACAGCAACATTTTCTCAAATAACTTTTCTCCTTCCTTTCTACTATGGTTGCATAGACATCTTTATTCTATACACAGCCTCTTATTTTCATATCTCTCACTAAAATAACTTTTATTGCTGTTATTTATATTTAAAAAAAAGCTACTCCAATGAATGCAACTAGACAGAGTCCATATAATTTAATTCCCCTCATAACTTCTTTACCTGTCCTCTATCAGTTTGATCACAAAACAGGTATCTAACAAAATTAATATATCCTTGATTCTGTTTCTTGTATTCCAAGATACAAAACCTTCTTCCTCATTTCTAATACTATTTACTTCAGCTGATAGAATGGCATTTCTCTTCTTTTTTTTTTTTTTTTTTTTTTTTACTTTGGAGAGAAAAATATGTTTTCTTCCTAACTTTACCCACTCACCAACAGAATTCGGTTTACATCCATGTGAGTGAACAACCAATGTCTGAACGTGTACATGTCAAAAGCAGAATCCTAAGATCGCAATATTTCGAATTTTCAGATGCCAAACCCAGAATTACCGAATGCCGGCCAGACTAATATTCCTCCATCTCGACCCATGGTAGCGCTTGTTGCAGTGGTTGTGCGATCAGGAATTTTGAATTCGACATTGTGTGCGACATTACAAGCATTCATGCCTATGAGTTTCAACAATACAGTTCGGAATAACGGCCGTTCAACATTTGGTCGTGCGACCAAATGCATGTATTCCACAGAATTCTTCTTTATATTGCCTCCTAGTAGCCTCTTCTATTTCTTGCTTCACCCAAGCAGTCAAATCTATTTTCTGTAATCGCCTCCTCCTGCATATCTATCTGTATGACATCAATCACACTTAACTTCCCTTTCATCTTTAATAACATTGTTCTCTACTTCATTATGTTTTCTAAATATATATTTTCCTGATTCTCCTTTTCCAGTACACCTCTTCCCATCCTGTCATTCTTGTTTTCCACCCTCACCCTCTTAATGCTTATCTTTGTATTAAGCTACTCATCACATTCTTCACACTAAAACCAGAAATGCCCAGTTTTCTTACATTTTCTTAATTCTGCTTTACCGTTTTGCATACTCTGCCCCCACTTCCCTCACTGCTGACATCCCCTTGTTTGACAATCATTAATTAAATGACCGTGTTCTCCACAGAAATAACGTGCTTCTATCTGCCCCAATATCTTACTACTCCTCTACATTCTGCTATGAATGCAGTATCACATTTTCATTTTCAATTTTCGACAGTTTCACCTTCCCGTTAATCATATCTCCAAGACATCTCACTTCTTTCATGCTTCTTTCATATACTGTCTGATGTCATTATCATTTACTTCATTTCTCATCCTTCAAAGTTCCCTTACTAACAAACTTCTCCCATAACCATCAGTTATTTTTCTCTTGCTTCCTGTTTTCTACAAAACATCTCATCCCTTCTCAAATAATATGTTGCCTTTCATGATTTACTAAATACTATCACCTTTTCTTATAAATCTTTTCCTTTCCTACATCCTGATTATGGCATATGAATACATTTGTATTAAACAGTTATGTTTTTTTTCTAGTTTCATTATTGCAGCATTTTCTTTTCCAATATATACGGTCTGTTGTACCCGCCTACAGTATATATAACTCGCAGCGTTCAGTCGATTGGGCTCTTCTTCCTGGGCATCCACTGAAAATAGGTTATTGCCAGTCAGATTTTCAAGGTACACAAATGTTAAATAAATAAATAAAAATTCTCAATGATAATACAAGTCTATCGTTGCTAGTAGAACAGCTACATTCACATATGTCATGTAATACAAGCCAGAAATGTAACAACCAGGTGACAATGTGGGGGGGGGGGGCAGACAGGTAGTTAAAATCCTTAGCCATGATAAAAACAACCATAACAATGTATAAAAAAATGCAGTTTAGGCAGTGAGATACAAGTTTATTAACTGAAATCAGTACAAAAGCTCATATCACATTGTTTTTCAATTCTACAGTTTGCAATTGTTTTATTCCGTTCAGTTGTCATACCCATTCTCTGCTATCAAACAATGTTTTGTTACCACATTCGTCTTGTGTAGTTTGTATAAAATACACACACACAGGGCCAGAAATAGTTACTGCTAGATGTTAACCATAACATAGGCTGCAATGACTAGTGGTGGCCCTTTCTGATTCAGAGACAGGCCCACTGCACCTCAGAGTGACATGTGCTAATTAGCCATGAGACCTACCCCAGAAATGCCTCCAGTAAGGCATTTACACAACTCGTGAGTCAGAGAGTCTCTCAGCTGCATAACTTAGCTCAGATGGCTAAGTTAATTATGCCAAAAGTTCATGTTCACCCTTTACTTTTAATGTATGAGGTCACATTAGGGGTAAGTGCAAGCGAGTATAGTAGACAAGTAGTGGTGGTGTTGTGCATGTATTTTTGTGTGTGGCTGCATGTGTATACAGAGGAATGAGACAGACAGACAGAGAGAGAGAGAAAGAGTGAGTGAGTGTGTGTGTGTGTGTGTGTGTGTGTGTGTGTGTGTGTGTGTGTGTGTGTGTGTGTGTGTGTGTGTGTGTGTGCGCGCGCAGAGGGATGACTGCTGTCAGCTGAGACAGAGAGAGAGACAGAGTGTGTGTGTGTTTGCCTGAGTGTGCAAGTGTGGGTCTGTCTATGAGTATGTGGGAGGGCTGTCATACCTTTAAACTCCTCTAGACTAGCAAGTAAACTCTGCAATATTGAGGAGACACTAGATGCCATAGGAAGTTAAATATTAAGCTAAAGTTGAAAAAATTAATATAACTACAGGTTTTGCAGCACAAAAGAAGTATGACTGGAGGAAAAACTGCACACCGGGTACACTATATAAACATTCATTAAATTTATTATTTATTTTACATTTGTTTACCGGGAAAGTCCGTCTGGACACAGGAAATAGTACGTAAAAATAGACAGGATATTAAAAAAAAATCAAAGCAGACATGATCTAATACATCATTCTGGCATGCAGAGAACAAATTGACATGGATTATTAACATTATATTATAACGCAATAAAAGCCTTAAGAAGATGCATGATAAACAAGATAGTACATATTGGTTAACAGTGAGGATGGCTGAAAAATAGGCGTTTATCCTGGGGAGTCACATAAGAATAGCCAGGTATTTATATAGTGTGTTTTGAGGAACTTTTTAAACTGAGGGGTAGAGCTGATAAAAGTCAGCTGGTTAGGTAGTGTATTCCAGGCTTTGGCAATACAGTAGATGAAGACAGATTTCCCTGCATCATTGTTATGTTTGGTGATGTGTAGGCAGTTTTGGTTGCTAGATCAATTAGGTTATGGAATGCTGGAGTTTTAGTTGGCTAGAAATATAGTTTGTGAGCTAGTGTCAACTGATTGACTTTCAATAGCTGAGGTAGCTTAATCCAGTTTAGTTTTTAGAGAGATACACAGTGATGGGTCCTAAATGGGGTTAAAGTAGTGAATCTAGCAATCTTGTTATAACAATCTTCTAGTTTTTATAGGTCGGTCTTACGGCGGTTGATTAGAATTGGGGATGCGTAGAGGAGGGTAGACAACAGATGAGTCCTGGCTATAATGGTTTTAGTGTGATTAGTGAGAAATTGCTTATTCCGGTAAAGGAGGCCCAGTTCTTTGTGAACCTTTTTGATTGTTTGGGCTATATGAATGTCAAATCTCAGGTTGTTATCTATTTCTGCTCCTAATAGTTTAGTATGGGGGGTGGGGGTGATAGTTGTTTTGTTCTTGGAAATGATGACAAGGTTGTCACATGCAAGAGGGGATCTACAGGGGCTGAAAAGAAAAAGTTTTGTTTTATTTGAATTTAGGGAAAGGTGGACGTTAGTGAACCAAATTTCAGCTGGTTGGTAAATAGACAGAAGAGTAGTAGACCCAGTATGGAGCCTTAGGGACCCCTAAGGATACTGGTAGGAGTGGGGACAGTTGGTTTTGCCATTTTACTGCTTGATGACATTCAGATAAGTAGCTACTGAACCATGTGACTGAAGGGATGGAGATGTTTAGGGTGGTTAGTGTATTAAGGAGTCTATTATGGTTAACCATAAGCTTTGGACAGATCTAAGAAGATGGCAGAAACTAACTGTCCGTTGTTTCTGTGGTGGTTGACTGTGTTACAGAAGGACATTAGTGCTGTGGTGGTACTGTGGAAGGGTCTAAAGCCATGTTGATGTTTAGTTAGTATTAGAAGGTAGTCCATTAGTTGAATGTGAATGACTTTTTCTAGTATTTTTGATAAGGGCGACAGAATACCAATCGGTTTGTAGTTGTTGAGTTCTATGAAGTTGCCACCTTTGTGCAGTGGAATAATGTGGGAGATTTTCCATATAGTAGAAACTTTACACTCTAATATTGATAGAAATAGGATAGGCTATAGCTTTTGCAGCTAGCTATAGGAATTCAGCTGATAAATAATCTGCAGCTAGTGTAGTAGGCTTAAGCTTATGGAGCAGTTTTAAAATGGATTTGGTTGACACTGCATGGAAGGTAAATTAGGATGTAGGTTCTTGTGTGTTCATGCAATTTTGTGGGGTTGGTAGGTTGGGACAGCTACTGTTAAACTGGATTTATGCTAGGTCCTTATCTATTTCAGTGAAATGTTTATTGAACTGAGTGGGTATGTTATCATGATTGTTTACTGTTGCAGATGTTGGGGTACTGGCTTCCCCAGGTTGAAATATAGAGTTAATAGTGGCCCAGAACTTTTGAGGGCTATGAGTATACTTTTGTTGGAGGTTTTGGTAGTAGTTTATTTTGCCTAGTCTAATGAGCTTTTTGGTTTTGTTACGGACTTCAGATTAGTTTTGTTTAGATGATAGGGTTCTGATTTTATGATACTGTACCCATGCCTTGTCCCTGTCTTTCCTAGTGGATTTAGTTCCTTTAGATAGCCAAGGGGCATACCTTTCTTTTATTCTAATGGTTCTGGTGGGTGCATGCAATAAACTCACTTAAAATGTTAATCAAACAACAGCTTTGCAGCAAGAAAGATGTACAGGTGGAGAAAACACTAGACATCTGGGGTAGTCTTTAAATATTACAATGAACTCACTTAATAGAAGAATGGCTTTGCAGCACAAACGTCATAAGACATATGGGGAGATAACACTAGGTACAAGGCATACTTATTAAATAAAATTCCCCTAATTCATTTAAAAAGTTAAGAATGTGGGAAAAACGTTTTGAACTGTATACCCTTGGCACAGAAAGCAACTCTTCAACAAGGCAGAAGTTTAGTCCTCTACACTAGCATTAGACTCCAGGGACAGGCAATAAAAATTACCCTGAGTTACTTTAATAAAAATTAAAAGAACAGTGTGAAAAAAAGCTTCAAACCATGGATTCTTGGCTCAGAAAGCAACTCACTAAACAGTCAGGACTTTAGTCCTCTGCACTATGAAGCAGCTCTTGTATTAGGATATGTTTCCGAACAATAAGAAGTATGAAACTCCAGTGTCTCCAACATTTTAAATATTATTCTGAGTCAAGTTAATAGACCCAGAGCCATGCCATCATGATGCACTTTCTGAACAATAAGGAGAATGAAACCCTAATGTCTGGCATCATTGATTAGCTGTAATCATCAGTGATTTATGAGGAACAGGGGAAATATAAGAAGCTACATTGGTGACATTCTGTAAACTCATGGATAGATAAAGAGGTATGGAGGTGTGTGTGTGTGTGTGTGTGTGTGTGTGTGTGTGTGTGTGTGTGTGTGTGTGTGTGTGTGTGTGTGTGTGTGTGTGTGTGTGTGTGAATGGCTGCATGTGTGTATGAGAATGACTGAGGGGATGTCTATGCTAATGTGATAAATGGACCACCAGGGGTAATTATCATGGTAAAGTACTGATTAGCTCTAGTAGTAATATCACACAATTACAAGGAAATTAGCCAATAATGAGGTATTTTCTCATTTCAGCTAACATGTCTCTGAATTGCATTTTCCACAACACAGAAACAGCCTCTCCCATTGGGCAGTAGCTTTTAGTGCCATAGTGGGGTTCTTAATGAATCTCAGGAATTCTCCTTTCTGTTTCTTCCTTTTGTTGTTCCTCTTATTTCTCCATTTTCAGTCATAAATTGCCTTACAACTTTTATTAAGATTTTGACTTTTGCCTTTGTTAAATGCACCCTGCCTTGTGCAAATATATGTACTTTACCCTGGTAGGTATTGTTATTATCTACAAAAACAATATTTTTTAAGTACATATGTTTTGGTAAATGTGCATTTGTTCTGAGGTTCTTTCTTACTTATTTTTTATTATTTACTTGAATTACTTATACTTAAATTTAAAAACTGATTATAAAATACAAACTTTAGTATAAGCAAACGTAAAAGCACCAACTATATATGCAAAAGTGCAAAAGACATAATGTGTTTCCTTATGCAAAAGAAATCAAACTAAATCAATTTTTTTTGGGGGGGCAAGGATCTCTTCCACTTCCACCCCCCGACACATACACATATGCACAGTACTTATATATTCTACATCTGAGACTGCACCACATCAGAAGAGGAAAAGTCTCTGCTTTCAGAAAACAGGTATTGAACCCATCTCAGATACAGCGCAAGCACACTGTTACATTATGCAAGCAGAGGGTAAGATGTGTTCCCTCTCATAAAGAAGATAAGTACAGTCTATACATCTTTGTTCTGCTTAGTTGTACACATCTATGCAACTTTGTCAGTTACTTGTAGTAGATCATGCTTCAGCATGTCTACAAGTTGCTTTGGTGTACTGTGATGTATCCCTTTCCTGGAGATTTAGTCTACATACTATAAATAATATTCTGTGCTGTAGTGTGCAGAGTAAAAAAATCGAATGCATGGATATAATTTCAAAGAAAGTAGTTCTGTCAGCATGAGGTACATTGCAATATCCTTCTTCTGTTGTCAAGTATCATCATCATAACCATCATCAACCCCTTTTCTCATTTTCTACCCGGGGTCGGGGTATTGCATTAACTGTTACCACCTCTTTCAATTCACTCACATTTTCCTGACTTCTTTGACAGTCATGCCTGACTATTGCTGATCTTCTCTTCTCTCACAGAATCCACCCATCCCTTGGCTGAACACCCTTGAGTCCTCTTGGCTTTTTCCTGTCTCTCCCAAACCTTCTTCACTAAATCATCTTCTGCTTTCCTGCACATGCCCCAAACCACCACAATCAGTTCTCTTTGTCTTTCTCTACAATCAGAGCCACATTGATTTCTACTCTAATATCACCCTTCCTTCATCTGCCCCATTCTATCACCTGTCTATGGATCTTCATTTCCATCACCTCTAGCCTCCACAACTGCTCTGCCTTCACTGCACAGGTTTCTGTACCATACACTGTTTTGTACACTTTACTTTTCAACTCCCTTACAATTCTTCTGTCATGCACTACCCACAACACTCTGTGCCATTTGGCTGCAAACCTTCTGATTCTAACTTTCACATCCTCATTCACACTTCAATTCTCTTCAACCATCCATCCCAGATACTTGAAGCTATTAACCTATTCCACTATTTTCCCCTTCTATCTCAATTTTCAGCTTCTTAAAACAAAGATAATACAGAAAGTTCAAGTAAGGGCTTGTATCCAACTTGCAACCCAGAGGGTGATAGGACAAATAAGAAACAGAGTACAAAGGTTTAGTCCAAATAAAATCTCTTTAGCTAGCAGATCTAGGAGACTCTCTCTTTGATGCCCTCCTTGTGAGAGAACCAAAAACACCTTGTTGAAATTTCAAGCAGTTTATTCAGTTAAGTAGGTGGATAGATGAGTGTTCTTGTTCTAATATATTACATTCTTGTTCTAATACATTACATTCAACAGGTCAGTTATTTAAAGGCAGTGACAGACAATGGCGGGAGGGCATTTTGTTTTTCTGTTTTAGTGATAGTTAACAGAACTGTACTGCATTTATTTATTTGCTTGATATTGCTGGTCTCTGTGTCTGCATTTTGTTTTTCTGTTTTAGTGATGGTTAACAAAACTGCACTGCATTTATTTATTTGCTTGATATTGCTGGTCTCTGTGTCTGCATTTTGTTTTTCCCCACCCTCCTGACCAAGTGCTGTTGTATTCTTAAACTTGGTGGCTTTGGAAGTGCCCACCCCTGCTGTATATTTGATTTTAGACACTCCTCCCAATCCCATCTCATTTGCTTAGTCTACTGAGTACTGTGTGATCATTTAGGAAGGTCAACTGCCTTAGTTTCTTAATCTGGAATTATCTTCTGCTTCTTCCCTCTTCACTAAAAAAAAATACACTTTATTCAACTGCTTTTACTGTAATTGTGTTCATCCTACTTTATTACCTTATTTTGCCATGCTGCTTTCTATTAAAAGTTGAAGTGCTTTTATTCTGCTGTATTTATTACTGCTTGCTAGTAGCCTGATTAAACTTTTCTGTTATTCTAAGCCTCTTAGTTTTGGTTTTAGCACTTGGGTTCAGGCCAGTTATTTCACATTTAAGAAGGTCTTTGTGGTCTCCGCTCTTGTGGACAAACCCTTATCAAAATATCGAAGCAGCAGAAACTCTAATTTTTTCCTAGGGAAAGAATTTGGTTGTCCGTTTCTGTCACTTCGGTATTTTCAGTGTTATGGTGGAAAGTTACCGGTCGGATTCAGGTAAGTGTGCGATTGTGTGGATGTGAGTGTTAGGGTGATTTAGGTGAGTTAGGGTTAGGGCTCGGGTTAGGTGTGTGTGCGATTGAGTGGACATGAGGGTTAGGGCGGATTTAAGTGAGTTAGGGTTAGGGAGCAAGTGAGGTGAGTGTGCGATAGTGACAGACCTTAGGGTTAGGGTTTGAGTTAAGTTAAGTGGGTAGTTAGTGGTGTGTGCATAGTTTAGTGTAGGGTTAGGTATCAGATTTTAGGTGTATGTGTGTGGATTTCTGTTTGTTTGGTGTGCTTGTGTTGTGTGTATGTGTTTTGGATCGATTTTTTTCCCTGGGAAAAAAATCACTGATCTGACAGTTCGAGATTGTAAGCTTTTGCTTAAATTAGGTCGATTAATCAGCGTTCGCTTTTTTAAGCGTTCGATGATATAATATAGACCCCAGCATCCTACCTTCACCAAGAATTATACCATAATACCAACAAAAAATAATTGACTTCAACAATTGGCTTAGTTTCTGGTGTCATTCTAATGGGATCCAGTATCTGTCTGCCTGGGATGACATGGTTGGCAGACCTTGATGGTTTGCCAGAGATGACCTCCACTTGTCACCCCTGGGATTCAGGATTCTGGCCAAGGCTCTTGCCTCCCTCATTTTTAGTCAATGTCCCAGAGACAAATCTCCCAACATAAAAGATCTGTCAAAAAGCAAATTGAAGGTCATGCTGCTTAATGCTAGGAGCCTTAATCTGAAAATGCACTCACTGGAGGATCTCCTCACACTGGAAGATGCTGACATTGGGTCTATATTAGAATGCCGAAACCTCACTTACACGAATCCCGAAAGGCTGACACATATACAGTGAACCGCAAGAACACCGAACGTCCTTAAGCACGAAATTCAAAATATCGAATTGCCATAGCTGGCCAACTCCACAGCCCGCTATGTACTGCCTACCCAAACAAAATAAATATGAATGTATTACTATATATGCACTTACCTTAACCCGCATCCTAACCCTAAGGTCAGTAACTATTGCACATTTACGTTAGAGAGCTATACCAGATACGGGAGTCTCCTATTGACGTTTTACCTCACTAAACATGGTGTGGACAACTATGGTGATTCAGTATTTTGAATTTCGCGCTGAAGGATGTTCGGTGTTCATGTGGTTCGCTGTTTATGTGTCATCCTTTTGGGATTCACGTAAGTGAGGTTTCGTCATTCTAATATAGACCCGCTGACATCTGTGCAGTCATGGAAACTTGGTTCAAGGCTGCCGAGAACACCCCTGCCTTACCAGGCTATACCTCATTCTACACATTCCAACCCCAAAATAAGGTTGGGAAGACTAAGGGTGGTGGAGTTTCTATTTTCATTAAAGATAAGCACACCTCCAAACTGGTTTGCCAGCATGATGCACTAGAATTACTCCAGGTGCAAATGACAATTAGCAATACACCCATCCAAGTTATAGCCAGCTATAGACCCCCCTCCATGACTCAGGATACCCACTCCTCCTCCCTGGATCTACTTGACTCCATCAAGGTACCCCCTAACACCTTGATCCTTGGTGACTGCAACTACCCCACCATAGACTGAGTGAACTATTCTTGCTGCACTCACCCAATGATTACTTGACTTCATCAGTTCTAACACACTAGACCAGCTCGTCTCATTCCCACAAGGGGAAATAACATTCTATTGGTTCTCACCAACATGGGCAACCACCATTCCCATAATAAGCCCTTCCCTGGTGAGATCAGACCATCGGTCTGTCTCAATCGAAGTTTCTATCCCGTCCAACCTCCCCCCAGATGTAACCAGGCTAAACAAATTCTCAGAAGCTGACTACAACCTTCTAAGTGAGTGTATCAGTAGCTTCATAACACTGCTCCCCTCAGAGGATGCAGACAACTATGCTGAATAGTACACCAGTGCAGTAAACAAACACCTGTACAACTGCTTGTACTCAGCCATACCCAACAAAACTAAAACCTGCTCCTGAATGTAACACAAATCTATCTGGTGGATATCCTCTATCAACATGCTTTACAATAAAAGGAAGAAACTGTTGTCTAAGGGTAAAAAATCACAAATTCCCATTGAAAAAACTCCCTCCTTAGCCTCAACAAGCAAATTAGATCACTAGTGAAAACATCCAAAGCCAATTATGAATTGAAACTAGCCTCCAAAACAAAGGGTAACCACAAAGCCTTTTTCAGTTACATCTAGAACCTCCACCAAGTTTATTCAGAATTAGTTCTTAATGGTACCACTTACACTGATCCTGTTGACTTAGCCAACCTGCTAGCAGATAGGTTCAGTGCAAACTTTACTCCCCTGCCCCCAAAGGCCTATTCAACATCCCCGATACTTGTCCCACACCTCACATTCCCATAGATCAAGTGTTAAAGGCTCTATCCAAGGCAAAGACACAGCTTCCATGGGACCTGATAGTATCCCAGGCTATATTCTGCACCATTGCCAGCAAGAACTAGCCTCGCCATTGAGCACCCTATTCAATCATATCCTAAGTACAGGCTTCATTCTAGTGGAGTGGAGAACTGACATTGTCATCCCCTTGCACAAAGGTGGTGCCACTATTGACCCTGGAAACCATCTCCCCATTAGCTTGACAAGTCTGATCTATAAGGCCATGGAGCGTATTATTATGGACCTCATAAACACGGACATAGGCAATGTCTAAGCACTTGAACCCACCCAATTCAGATTAATCGATCTTGCCTGTTGAACCTGGTTGACTTTTTTGAGACTGTCACCAAGGCCCTTGAGGAGGGAAAGTCAGTACATACAGCTTACCTTGACTTGGCCAAAGCCTTTGACATAATCCTCCACTCAGGCATCATCAAAAAGCTAGCACAACTTGGCATAAATCCCTGTCTCATCAGGTGGGTGGCTAACTGGCTCATCGATAGGACTCATAAGGTCAAAATAGGTGCATCTACCTGCAACAGCAGACATGTCACTAGTGGTGTTCCCCAGGGATCTGTCCTGAGACCTCTAATGTTTGACATCTACTTCTCAGAGGTCCAGGCAAAGACAATAGGCCTGTGACTGACCAAGTTTGTGGTTGACTGTAAGTCGGGTGCTGTTATTGACTCCCCAAATGATGTTAACATACTACAAGAGGGTCTCACAGCAACAAATGACTGGTGCCAAAGTTATGGGCTTAAGTTAAATGCAAAAAAATGTATTATCATACCATTCAGTAAAACCATGGCCCCTACTGTTTACCACATCAACAGCAGCCCCCTAAGGACACAACCTGTGGTGACAGACCTGGGTACACAGTTGACAACAATCTCACATTCAACCAACATGTAACAGCAGTGGTCAGAAAAGTCTTTTACTTGGTTCATCTCATAAGTAAAGGGAATGCATCCAGAAAAAAGGAGGTTATTACCTATCTGTACCCCTCCCTCATTAGGCCAATAATTGAGTACAGCGCCCAGTTTGGTATGTACCTCTCCAAACACCTGCACCAACTGGAAAGGCCACAGAAATATCTCAAAAAGAGAATCCATGGCCTCCAACACCTATCCTATGTGGACAGACTCAGATCACTATCACTCTCTTTATTGCACAGATTGCTCAGAGGTGATCGGTGCCTCGCCTACAAGGCAATCTCGGACCTTGCCTTACTAGATGCTCCATAGGTTCATAGGTTCATACTAGGCTAACTGCCCTTGTGAGCAATTTTAAGCCTAGCCTAGCCAATTACACCATGTGAGAATCAAACCCTGCACCTTGTGTTTGTAAGGTAAACTCCTTAACAATTATGCCAACCTCCCACCCATATCCGTAAGTCTAACTCCTCGTGCATTACCTCATCGAAAAGCCTAAATCTAATATGTGACATTAACAGAACCTGCTGGAGAGACAGGTTTGTCTCCCAGAGGCTGCCCTGTCTCTGGAATAGACTCCCCATACATGTGAAACAAAGCACGCCACTGACCCTCTTCAAGTGCAACCTTGATGAGTGGATGGGAAACCATAAATTTGTCCCCGGGGTTCCACCTATGTCTCTCAAAGATAGGGGTGACAGGTGCTGATTGAGGTTTCTTTTTTGGGATAAACTCTTGGCTAGGCTTGTAAGGACCTCAGGGTCATTAGCCTAGTAGCCTCCTATGACCCTATCATCTGGAGGAGCTGATCAGAGAGAAATCTCAAGAGATGAAAATAATAGCAGCCAATCACAAAGCTTAGAGGTCTGTCTCTTATTTGGATCTTCCTGAACGATGCATTTGTTAACAATAAAAATAGAAATAAAAACTTTTTAACCAAGAGTGAAGTTCTACAGGCTTCTGAGCTAGTAAACCCTCATCAGACCCCTGTTAGTCTGATGTACAAGGGGATGAAAAGTTATACCTGACAGTAGGTAAAGAAAGTATAGTTGTGCAAGTAAACTCACTATAACAGTAGATGTTTACATTATCACTACTGCAGTAGCCTTAGCTATATGAGTTATATCCTGCCAAGGATATAACAGCCGGACAGCTTCCAAAGCTTCAAGGCACCTTCCATATGTCCAAACTGTCAGGTAACAGAAGTTAACTAAAAGACAGATTTGGGCAACAAGCACTTCAGAGCTTTCCTACCAACTGACAAAGTAAGGCTGAGCCCTGAAAAGACAATACTAGGATGACCAAAATTTAAACAACCACAGCCTGGCATAAACAACACACCAAAAATTAAGTGGGGTGGAGGAAGTGGCTACTGCAGCAATGATCATTCAAACATCTACTGTATGGTAAGTTTACTTAGACAACTGAACTATGTTCATCACAGTGATCCCTGCTGCAGTAGGCTTAGTGATATGAATGAATTATCCTAGCTTACTACATATGGGAAGTGGAACAAAAAGAGTCCAGAAGACCCTGGAGAATGGTCCTTGCAAAGCATGATCTAGACCTAGAGAAGGAATCAAGTTTATAGTGCTTTGTAAAAGTATGTACAGAGGACCAAGTTTCAGCTTCTAAAATACTTCTAGAATCCAAGTCTTTCTAAAAAGCTGTAGATGAAACCAGGACCTTGGTGGTGCTGACCTTGATAATCAGAAACAAAGACAAAACCAAATAAACAAAAACAACAAAGCTGAACGGAGCAAGAAAACTGTTTAATCCATTCTGTAACTATAAAGTCAAACCTGGTACCTTGGCTTTTCACCTTCAAAGGATAAAAAGACAGTGCGCCATACACCATTTATATACAGGTGGGCCCCCTCCCTCTTTAAGTAATTAAACAATTAACTAATCCTAATTGTTAACACAATACATAGTTACAACTTAAATAAACATTTAAATATTAAATATTAAATAACAATGTTTCACTAATGAAAATTAACTTCTAAATTCAACCCCTTTGGATTCAAAGTCTTATAATTTAAAATAAACTTACTTTCAAGTAAATTTAATTTACTCACAAAGTCACTTCCCCCAAAGAACTAAATGGAGGGTGAAGGTGCATGTTATGGAACATTTGGATGAGATTCCTGACACTTTGGAAAAGACTCTGCAAAGAGAAGCAAATCATATAAATATGGAAAAAAGGAAATAGTTACCCTGTAACCTGCAATGAGCTATAACTGGAGCTAGCCCTTAGTGAACACTCCTGTGCAGATAGTCCCGATAGTAAAGCAGAGAACTGATAAAGGTATCCAGACACACAAACCTTAAGAAATGCATGACATCTGGACAAAACGGAATGAGATGATAAGCATCTTTTAAATGTAGAGTTACCAGAAAACTTGAATGAGGATGAAGAGGTAAAAGATTGTGAAATGACATCATTTTGAAGTTAGGCACAATCACAAACAGGTCTGACAAGAAAGATCCGGAATTGGTCTCCAAGCATCATCTTTCTTTTGCACTAAAAACAACCTTGAACAAAAATATTTCTCAGCTTGGTAAGGAGGGGCTGGTTCTATCTCTCCCTGGAACAGCATCCAATGAAGGACAGGTAGAAATAAAAGAGTCTAGTCTGGCGAATGAGACATGACCTCCTGGCAAGGAGAAATATTCTTTCACTGCCATCAATAAATTTGATGAATGGCCATTAGAACCCATTTATCTGAAACTACCTGTTGCCTAAGAGAAATGTGGAGATTCAGTATTTCTGGGAGGGAAAGGAGACTGCTAGGGTGGGAGGAGAGAACAAAGTCCCTTAAATAGTCAAATTGACTGGTTGGACTGTCCTTGGTTTTGGGGGTTCCTGAATTATTTCTGGAACACCCTAGCCATTATGACAAAGCTGGAGAGGGGGTTAGAGAATCCCTAGAAAATTAGATAAAGGTGGGCAGAAAATCTTAAGAGATTCCCTGTTTTAACTTACCTCCTCTTATTACACTTTTTGATCATCTCTGCAGCAAAGGAACCAAAAAGTGAATCTTTATCCAAAAGAGAAAATAAAATCTCATTATTCATATAATCTTGGGGGGTTCTGAGAATGCAGCCAGGCAAACCTCCTCAAAACAGTACCAGAGGCCATAGCCCAGGAAGAATTATCTGTTGAGTCATGCACACACTGTAAGCAGAGAGCAGTGACTAGAACAATAGAAATAACTAAATAATTTTCAGGATAGCTTAATCAATACTTATATGAGGTTTGTAGTTAGACAATCAAAGTTATGAAAAAACTTATATATGTTGTTCTATAAATAATTTTTTATATGATTTACTCAAAAATAACTGATACAAGAGATGTTGATTAATAGTAGTGTTTAGTAGGGAATGTTTAGATTAGACTTTGTAGAATTAGAGTTAGTTGTTATAGGTTCTGCTTATATTATATGTGTTATTTATTGTCACCAGAAGAATATATCAAGGTTTATATTAGTAATTATTATAATTATTTACCCTATACAAGACCTATACATGTCCTGGTCCAAGGGTAGAGTGGGTAGGCACTGGTATGGGATGGGATTTCAAGAATGCTTCCAAACCATATATATCTTTAAAATGTCTCTGAGTACATTCGATCTTTTCTTTTTAAAGGTTTGTAATAATGAATAACAGAGTAAAATGTGGGAAATAGACTCATGGAATACAAAAGGGCTCCAGAGCTTAAAGAAGAGGAAATTATTTCTTTATTTACTTTTGCAGTCTAGGGCGTGTTTTACACTACTTCAGGAAACTCACCTAACTAATGATCAATGGGCAGAGATCAAGAAAAGGAAGTGGATTAGAGAGGTTATAGCCTCAGAAGGTAAGACCAATAGTGCAGGGGTAGCTATAGTTATTAAAAATCAATATCAAGGGAAGATCTTGGACTCTAAAATAGATAAAGAAGGAAGGTGGTGCTTTGTTACCCTCTAATCTACTCTCCTTGATAAACCTATTTTACTTTGTAATGTATACGTACCATGCAGTAATCAACAATGTTTTATAGCATCACTTTACCCGCTTTTAAACCAATATAATAACTATTATATGATAATAGGAGGGGATTGGAATTCCTATCAGAATCCGAAATTGGATAGGTCTTGTCCACAAAGGTCATTCAATAGGCAAGCGGTGGTCGCACTAAATGATTTGAAAGAAGATTTTCAACTATATGACCCTTTTAAATATCTGAATAACCATTTCAATACAAACAATTTTATTTTTTATTCACCGTGTCACAAAATGTGGTCGAGAATAGACTTCTTTTTGATTTCACAAACAATGACTAATTTTGAACCATTAGTTCTCATACATGCGCGTTATTTATCGGACCATTCAAAAATTTCATTACGTTTTTCTAAAGATTCTAAACATAATTTGTCTCACAGGGGTTATAATTGGTCTTTAAACCCAAATCTATTAAATAAAGAAGAAATAATACATGAAATTACAGATGTTCTTAATAGCATACTAGTTAAGTTGGAGAAACCACAACATTCTCCTGATATAGAATGGGCAACAGTTAAGACACAAATAAGAGAGATCTTCTTGCAAAAAGCTTCATATTATAAAAAAATGCATATTAGAGAGACACAAGATTTGGAAGTTAAAATAAATTCACTTGACCAAGAGTTGATTCAGAATTACAACAGTCAAACAGAGGCGGAATTATTCAAATGTCAAAAAGATCTTTTCTTAATTCAAAATAATAGGTTGACATTTTATGAACATAAAATGTTAGCGAGATATGCTAATCATACTCAAATACCATCAAGGGCATTAGCTAGAATCATTAATCAATCAAAAACAGCATCTTTAATCTCGGAAATACATTTGGACAACACAATATATTCTAAAACCAAAGATATTGTTAATGTTTTTGAAAGAATATACTCTGATATTTATGCTGATCAAAAGGATCTATCCTTAAACAGGTCTAATAAAGAATTTTTTCAGAAAATTAGTTTCCTAAAAAATAGATGATATTTCCCAAGAAGACCTAATTAAACCTATATTGGGTGAAGAAATAACTTATATAATTAAAGACTTCAAATCATACAAGGCACCGGGGCCTGATGGCCTGACTGCTGAATTCTACAAAACTTTCTGCGATATTCTTGGTAAAATACTCTTGATTGTATTTAATTATATAATTAATAATAAAATTAATGATCTCCATTTTAACACATCAAAAACTATTCTTATACCTAAAATAAATGCTGATACCCAGAATCCTGATAATTATAGACCAATTTCACTTCTAAATGTTGATATGAACATTTTGACTTCTATTTTGGCTAATAGATTGAAAAGAATAATGAATCAAATAATTTCTAGTGAACAAGCTGGTTTTATAACTGCCAGACAAACAAGCGACAATACATTAACACTACATTCATTAATCTCTTATGCTAAACAAAATAATTTAAATATTTATGCACTCATAATTGATGCGCAAAAGGCTTTTGATAGGGTTAATATAGAGTTCTTGTTTGACACTTTGCCATATTTTAATATACCCCAGGAATTTATCTTATGGTTACAAATCTTATATACTAATCCTTACACCACTTTATATATCAACAAAAGTTTTTCTAAAAGAATACAACTTAAAAATGGAACACGACAGGGCTGTCCTTTGTCTCCCTTGTTGTTTAATATATACCTAGAGCCTTTATTTTTATATATTAAACAGAATGTATATCATAATGCCCCTATATTATATGGAACAAAAATATCCATGGCGGCGTTTGCAGATGATCTTAATGTATACTGTACAACACCAATTTCAGACACTGAAAAATTACTGAAAGTGGTGGAGGACTTTGCAGTAATATCTAATTACAAAATTAATCTTAAAAAAACAAGCATATTTCCTTTAAAAATTCCCAAACCCTTTTCGCTTCTCCCATTGGTGGGGCAGGTAAAATCTGAAGATAAAATTAAATACTTGGGTATTACCTTTTCTACAGATGATAAGGATTTTTATAATACCAACGTTAAATTAGTCTGGGATCACATACTATTTGATTTTAAGAGATGGAATAATTTAAAGTTACCTGTATTAGCAAAAGTTGCAATTATTAAAATGAATGTTTTACCCAGATTATTATATATATTTAGATCTGCTCAAGTGTTAATTTCCAAGGGTTTTTTAAACAAATTCATAGGGAATCAGCTAAATTTATTTGGGACCCAAGAAAGACCAGGATATCATATGATAAATTGATGACTCCAAAAAATAAAGGGGGATTGGATTTACCAAATTTTGAAACTTACTATTTAATAATAAACTCGAACAGAATCTTAAGAATTGCCAATTATGACATATTTAGTAATAAATGGTCACCAATGTGGGTAACTTTGAACTATAAACACATTTTGAATTTGAATATTAACCCCAAATCAGTACCTTTCTTAGGAAAGGAAAAGCTTAAATTATATGATATAATGGATCACATTAAATTATATATAACGTCATTACAAAATGTATTTGAATCCTTAAATCTTATGCAGCATATGATGGTCTTCCAACCTTTTCATAGAAATCCTAACTTGAAAATTAATAATAAATTAATAAATCTTAAAAGCTTTCCTCTTATGATGAATTTAACCTTACTTGATATATATCCCTACTTAAAGGAGTCCATTAATACAGTAAGACAAGAAATGAATCTGCCCAAATCATATTTAACTATTTTGAGGCAGATCAAAGAACTCTCTATAAGTTACTTTAATGACTTTAAAATTAAAGATGAGGAAATAACAAAATGCTTCAATTTGTGGAAAACGCTTCAACAAGATGTCAAATTTATAGCAGCCACTAATAAACTAATAAAGGACCTTAAATTTCAGAATACAGTTCTTATGTCAAAATATTGGAGGGATAAACTGCCACTTACAGAAGAAAAGCAATTTCTGAAGTCAATTAATCTAACAACGAAATCAATATCTTTTCAAAAATTAATGTATACTCAACTTATGATTTTTAATAATGCCTATTATACACGCCTCAGATTGCACAAGTTTAATCCTAAAAAATCTCCAAATTGCCCATATTGTAAAGATCAAGCAGCAGATCTTCTTCATATGTTCTGGAGTTGTAAATGTATTTATAAACTTTGGAATTCCTTAAAATTACAACTTCAAAAGATGGGATATCAAAGTTCAACACTTTCATGGGAATTCATGATATTACATATTCCTCCAAAACAATTTCCTAGATCCCAAATCACTATATTTATTAATATTTTTTTATTAATGAAACTTTATATAGTTACAAACTGGTTAAATCCATCTCAAACGTCATGGGACAATTTTAGGACTTTAGCAATAAGACACATATTAGCCCACAAACTACTTTTGAAGGATCATAGTAAAAATATCAATAATCCAAAGATATGGGAGCAAATTTTTAATATCATATTGGCGTAATATATAGAGATCGAGTGTAGTGTGAGACATATATATCCTTTAAGGAAAAAGTTGTTAATAAGTAAAAGATTGAGATATTTGATCTATTTATAATTCTTTTCATATGTTCTTGTACAATCTGATGATACATTTGGAAGCATTCATGTAAATATTGTATATATGTTTTTGTGATTGTATTAGACATAATAGCTAGAACGTATTAATATTTTTGTTTTGTTTAAGTTTGTATGGAAAATGCTAAAACAATAAAGACTTTTTATTGAAAAAAAAAAGAAATAACTAAATACTTTAAAGCAGATGTTTCCTCAAAAGAAGAAACTACACACCAGACATTCCTCATACTTTTACAATTAGTCAGAACACTCATTAACATGTGAGCCTGACAATTCAAAATTCTGAAATTCAAATGTGCAGAAGCGTACACTATATTCCTGTACCCATCAATGATCTTCAAATTCTTTTCCAAAAGAGCAGGACAGGAATTAGCTAACTGTAGAAATAAATAAATCTAGAGCTGCTGGGCAGAGCTGTCAGCTTTTACCAACAGAATTTGGAACAAAGTAAAAAATAACAAAGGAAAAGGACCCAAATTAGGGACACATTTTAAATGTTGGCACTATTTGCATAGAAATTCTCAAAATTATTTCCAATTTTAGGACGAATGAAACAAAACTTTGAGAAACATCAGAGGGTGCTGCTGGGTCAGGTTTGGGAAGAGTGTTTATAAACTTAAAAAGACCGAGAAACTTTACACATTCTGTCTGCCTTTTTAGTGGCAGCAGGCTGGCTATTAGGCAAAATACAGGCAGAAACACACATGCATCCTCCAAAGCTGACAGAACTGGAGGAAATTGTGATGATTCAGGAAATTCCAGATGTAACAGCTCTTTAAATTTTCTGGGGTATTGAGAAACCTCGGTATACTCACACTGAACACACTGGCGCATTCTGAAAATAGTCTCAAAGAGAGGGGAACCCAAAGGGAGACTCAGAAACTGAGATCCCCTCTGAGTCTGAATCAGAAAACTGAGGAGAAAATCTGTATCTGTTCCTTCATCTTCTAGTCCAGATTCAAAATCTTGAATCTCTTCAGGAAAGAAGGTATCCCTCTTTCTTTTTCCAGAAAGCACTAAAGAAGAAGGATCAAAATCCTGAATAAACCCTTGAGCCAGACCCAGTAAACTACTCTTGTTTAAGGAAATTTTAGGAGTAGTAGATACAGGTTGAATATTTTTGTTTCTTCTCAACAGAAAAATGGAGCCAACAGTGTTATAAATTGTAGCAGCTGCTTCCCCAGGGATAGGCACAACATTCTGACAAAGCAGGGAAATATTCCCTGTTCCCTCCCCCAGGACCAACAAGAGATACTCTCCCTTGCCCACTGTGGAGACTCTAATAGCCTCAGAGGCTGTGGCTAACCTCCGGTCCATAGTGGCTGAATGTGCTACACCACAGAGAGAGATCTGGGCTAAAAGATGACTGGTCTGAAGTACAACAAATGGCCACAGCAAAGTCACTCATCTGTGGCTGAGGCAATTGCTAGCCTGCTGTGGTGACAAAGGCTGTTTGCTTAACTTTTTCTTTTTATGCTTGGAAAATGGACCAAGCTTGGGATTGACAGTTTGTTCTATGGTCAAGTCAAAAATGGTGCCTCTGTCTCAGGGAAAACAAGAAGCAAAAGCCCATAAAAAGTACTCTTTAAAAGTCACCTTTTTCACACAAAAACACAGTATAAAGAACTTTAAAGCACATGCCAACCCCCCCAAAAAAAGTAAAATAAACACAATTTCACCATGGAAAAAATGTTTTTTAAATACTTTACATGACTTTCTCCCCCAAAGGAAATGTATCTGTCAAGAAAAGGAACAGCACATCTATACTGTCAATCCTCAAATGCTTGTCTTTTAGTCAGCTGAGCTCAAGCTGCCTGGCAGTCTGTGTATGTGTAAGGTGCCCTGAAGCTTTGGAAGCCATCCAACACTTATATCCTTGGCAGGATATAACCTATATAGCTAAGGCTGTTGCAGCAGTGATAAATATGATAAACATCACATCATCCAGTACATTAACTTATTCCCTCTAGTACAGCTATTTTGAGTGTGTACCTTTAACTCCCAGTAGGCGTGGCTTGAGCCTTTAAAAAATAAAGTTATCACCTTACAGTTCTATCAAATACTCATTGAGAGAGGTCAAATATCAATACAGTTGTGTTTACCATTACATATGCTTCAAGACAGAATATCCTGGTACCTTATATGTAACATGGTTTTGGAATTATTAATGCAAATATGAACAATCAATATTTGACGTGTAGAGGAGCAGTAGGAGGTAACTGCAGAAAACGCCTGGAGGCGTCACTGGGCTGTAATGAACATGCAATGCAAGATCACTGTGTAAACTTTAGCTATGTCTGGTCAGTGATGTACTTCTCATTTTGCAAGCTGTACTTTAAAACACTTACACAAAGCATGTCAGAATGCTCTGTACTGCCATTCATCCTACATCAAACAAGCCAGAATATATGTTTTCACTGGGTGTAGTAGCTTTCAAAGTCCCCTCTATTCACAGTCAGAAGACTGAACAAGCAGTTCTACAAGACTTTTTATGCGGATCGCTGCCTTCCTAAAAAAACCCTTCCAACCTAACAGCTAGCATCCTACTAGCTATCATGACTAACTGAGCTTACTAAACTCTTGGGCAGGGGCAATAGGTATTGATCATGGCAACAAGAGTAAAATTTGGCTAGGCTTCTAAGGACTCAGGCCATTAGCCTAGTTACTGCCTATGATCCTATGTTTAACAGTAATTGCATTACAAATTTAATAATGCATTCCAGTTCTTTCATCTTCCCTCAGATAGTTTTAACTCCCAGATATCACTTACAGCGTGAAGTTAATATATCCAGAATTGCTCCCTTTTATGATCCTTCAATTCATCATTCTTTCTACAGACATTATATGCACAGCTTCCAAAGTACAAAATAGAACTCTAGTAACAACCTGATCAAGGTAAGCATGACAGTATAAAACAGCTGTTAATACAGGATTTATACTCTTGATCTGATAAATACCTTCATGTCTTCAGTCATGTGCTGGCCAGGTAGTCATTTCTCCATGTTTCTTAAGGTTACAACACAAGGAATACATTTCATTGACACCACAAGCTGATGAATACACTGCCTCCTGCGCAACTATGTAAATAATTTCATCTGCTCTGAATATTTGCAAATTTTTTTTTTGTATTTATAAAATCATTTCAGTTTCTTATGCCATCATATGTCTCCTTATTTTCAACATTTTTTCACAATAATTCAGTTGCTTTAGACCTGATGTATGCTACCCTGACAACTCCTCATAGCAGAGAGAGTACACGTTTTATCAGCTTTAAATGTAGATCACTTTTCCTTGATTATTTTCCACACAAGCCCATATACAGACAAAAAATGGAAATAAAA
>NC_056746.1:305532190-305602190 GCF_019279795.1 Protopterus annectens | reverse complement strand
GTTTCTGGCCCAGAAATTGTAGTTTATTGGCTGTTTGGGCAGCTTTTTCCATCTCCTTCAACTTTCTGGTCTAAAAGCCTGTGTTTACGCTTTTCCCGCCTTTTCTGTAAACTAGTCTTGTCCAGATACAGATTTGCTGTATCCAGGACTGTTTGTAAGCTTCTGAGAGGTGCCAAGGTCTGCTCTTCAATTTTTCCCTTAGATCTGCTAGTTCTCTCCTGCACTTTTACTAGCTTATTAGTCTAGCACTTTACCAGACTTCTTGTAGCAATTATTGTAGCACACAAAAGTGTTACCAGCACTAAACATTCTACAAGGAAACAGCTTCAGTACTTATTATTAATGTCCACCCCTCCAGGCATGTCTAAAGGTCAGTTCCTTGTGCTTTCTCCTATTAACCTGGTGAACTTGGGCATCCTGAGGCAATGTAGCAACTGCCTCATGTACACTGTCAACCCTCTCCTCTTACCTCCCAACACTCAGACTTGCGAGAGGTGCACTTATATATCCAAACTGGAAGCCATGCACTCTCCAGCCAAGACCAGAATAGCTGGTCAAGAGGAAAAGGTCAGCACTTGCACCACACCACATGGAACACATAGCCCTCCAGAACACACATCAGCACTGCCTTCACATAAAAACACAAACCACACATCCACCTTCTCAGAGGCTCTCAATAAAAATCTACCCAAGCAGGGACCACCAAGGTAGAAATGCACTTGACCACCACAAGACAACACTAATCATGAGATACATAACTCTCCTAAACAGTGTGCCACTCAACCAAAGCCCCTAAGGCAAAACAGCATGCCAAACACACTAGTCATAGGTGACTCAAGAATGAGGCACACTGATGCCCCACTTACTAGGTTGAATAAGGAGAAAGTTGCAGTCAGCTGTCTGTCAGGTGCCAGGTTCCGCCACATAACGCATGCACTCAAGTCCCTCAATAACAAGTACAAATATGACTCTGTCAGTTGTACATGCGGGTGTGAATGACCTGAGACGTACCTCCCTGGACTACATGAAAACAGACATGGAGGAGCTCTCGGATTATGTAGTCCAGGCAGGTATGACCCTAGCCCTGATCAGCATCCTACCATCACCCAGAATGATACCACAGTACAAGCAAAAAAATGATTGATTTCAACAATTGGCTAAGTTTCTGGTGTCATTCTAAGGGGATCCAGTATCTGTCTGCCTGGGATGACATGACTGACAGACCTCGATGCTTTGCCAGAGATGGCCTGCATCTGTCACCCCTGGGCTTCCAAATACTGGCCAAGTCTCTTACCACCCTATAGTGCCTTTTTAGGCGGTGTTCCACAGACCAAATTGCCACCATAACAGCTACAAACAAATGCAATCTGAGGGTCATGCTGCTCAACGCTAGAAGTCTAATACTCAAAATGCACTCGATCAAAGCACTCCTTAAAATGGAGAACATCGACATTTGTGCTGTAACAGAGACCCGGTTCAAGGTAGCAGAAAGTACCCCTGCGCTACCAGGCTATAACTCGTTCCACACCTTTCGGCCCCAGAACTTGGACCAAAGCTCCAAAGGCAGTGATGTTTACATATTCATAAAGGATACACACACCTCCAGACCAGTAGCCCAACATAACACATCAGAGATAACTCAGGTGCAGCTAACATTGGGTAAGACAGTGATTCAGGTCGTAGCCTGCTGTAGGTCCCCAACCATGTTCCAAGACTAACACTCCATGTTCCTAAGCACCCCTGGAGAATATTAGGGTCCAACCTAACACTCTCATACTGGGTGACTTCAACTATCCCTCCATTAACTGGGAAAACTACTCATGTACCAATACACTTGCCCAACAGTTCCTGGAATTCATTAATTCCAATGCCCTGGACAAGCACATTCTTACCCCCACTAGAGGTAGCAACATCATTGACCTGGTAATTACTAACATGGGCGAAAATTGCTCTACACCAATAGTCATCTCCTCCCTGGTTAGATCTGACCACAAACTAATCACCTTGGAAATCCGCATCCCTTCCACCACCATCACCACCACCCCCCCCACAAAGGTAACCACCATGAAAAACTTCTCCAAACCTAACTTTGGGCTCCTAAAAGCAGAGGTGGCTAACTTCATGGCACCCATGCAAAGGGAGAATAGTTGTGTGACTGCCGAATCATACACCAATGCACTGTATGAACATGTACACAAATGCATGGATCTCACCATACCCAGTAGAACTAAGACACTCTCCTCCCAAAAAAGGAAGTCAATCTGGTGCTCTCCTGCCATAAAGAAACTCTACAACAGAAGGAAGAAACTGATGCGGAATAAGGTGAAATCCCAAGAATGGAAAAACTCCCATATCAGCCTCAACAAAAAGTTGAGATCCCTCATCAAATCCTCTAAAGTTAGCTATGAAAACAGAATTGTAGCAGATAGTAAAGACAACCACAAGGCCTTCTATAGTTATGTGAAGAATCTCCACGGCAATACCCAGATTTGCTCTGAGCTACTGCACATTGGTACCTCCTATACCGAGCCAACAGATATTGCCAATATACTGGCCGACAGATTCAGTGCCAACTTTATCCCTCTCCCCTCCCAAAGGACCAATCACAATACCAGTAGATTGGCAGGCACCCAGTATTACTGCTGCACAGGTTAAAACAGTACTGTCCAAGGCCAAGAATACAGCTTCGATGGGACCTGACAATATCCCTGGTTGTGTTCTACATGAACTACAGAGTGAACTGACACTGTTCAGTCACAGCCTCACCTCAGGTTTTGTCCCTACCAAATGGTGCACAGCTATAGTCATCCCTCTCCACAAAGGAGGAGCAACTACAGACCCTGGGAACTATCGTCCCATTAGCCTGACAAGTGTGATATGCAAAGCTATGGAATGCATCATCATGGACCTAATAAACAAGGATGTAGGGAATCTCCAAACTCTGGATCCCACACAGTTTGGTTTTGTGAAGGCATCAACCCCTATATCATTAGGTGGGTTGCAAACTGGCTCACAGATAGAACTCACAGTGTGAAAGTAGCTAACTCCAAATCAGACTGCCGATCAGTCACGAGTGGAGTCCCACAGGGATTGGTCCTGGGTCCTCTCCTGTTTGGTATCTACTTCTCAGAAGTCCAGGCTAACACAAAGGGGCTCTGGCTGACAAAGATCACAGACGATTTCAAGTTGGGAGCCATTATTAACTCCCCAAGTGATGTTGACATCCTACAAAAAGGCCTCACTGAGACCAACGACTGGTGTCAGAACCATGGCCTTAAGCACAATGCCAAAAAAATGTGTTGTCATCCCCTTTGGGAAAAACCCACTTCCCATGATTTACCACATCGATAACACAGAAGGCATTATAAGAGATCTGGGAATAAAGATTGACAACAACCTCTCTTTTGACCACCACATTGCGACTGTTGTCAGAAAGTCCTTCTGTGTGGTACATCTCATTACTAAGGGATTTGCATCCAGGAAGAAAGAGGTTATTGTCTCCCTCTACTCTTCCCTCATTAGGCCAATCATTGAGTACAATGCCCCATTTTGCATGTACCTCACTAGACACCTGCAACAACTGGAGAGGCTGCAAAAGTACCTCATGAAGATCCTAGGCCTTAAACACTTGCCCAATATGAACAGACTCAAAAAACTCCAACTGTTCTCTGTCTCATATGGCCTACTTAGAGGCGATCTCTGCTTGACTTACAAAGCTATGTCTGACCCAGCTCTGTTAGAAATGCTGCATCTAAAGAAATCCTAATCCCTCCGCACCACACACTCCAGAGACCTCAACCTCATTACCCCAATCAACAGAATGTGCTGGAGGGACAGGTTCATAACCCAGGGACTGCCCATGCTATGGAATAGACTTCCCATACATGTCAAACAGAGCACCTCACTGGCCCTCTTCAAGAGAAATCTTGATGAGTGGATGGGAAATAGAAAATTCACCCTGGGATCACTCCAGTGGCTCTACTCGACAGAGGCACTGGGAACTAAGGGCGGGTGGCACGATGCCAGGGTAATTCTATGGGCTAGGTTTGTAAAGGCTCCAGGGCTATTAGCCTAGTACACACCTATGAACCTATGAATGGTATATACCATTATAAAGGACAATGGTATATAACTGCAAGGAATACAAATCTGTAACAGCTTGCCAACACACCACTATATTCCTTAAACTACAATGACATGTCAAGAGGAACTACTTAATTTAAACCAAGACAATTCTGATACTACCATCTTTTGAAAACACAGACTTATCTTACTCAGAATAAAAAAAACATGCACATTCTAGCAATAAATCATACAAATGCCCCAAGGGCTGTAAAACTAAGCCATTATTTTAGGTCTACAGGCTCAATACTGAGTCTAATTTCAATCAAAAGCTGAAGATTTGTTCCTGCCACTCGAATAATCCATCATACACTTACCTGAGTGTGCCTACGTTTGTCCTGTATCCAACTGCTTAACGTATCTGAGCAAATGCTTATGTAGTCCCATGACTGACATGTCATTTGAAGAGTTCTATAGAGATGCCACATATAATATTGTTACTATAGCAACCTGACCTAGCCAAAGAGATTACTGCAGTTGCAAAGTCCTTCCTGAGAATTACTGCCCCAAGAACACGTTACACAATTGTGCAATCTCAAAGCAGAGTGTCTGCACTCTAGAACACTCTCAAAATTTATTAAATAGGTTTACATATGATGAAGCACAAACTGCACAGCTCATGTCACTAATGTTGTCTTTCTCCTAGTTTACCTATGAACTTTGAATGTTTTTTTTACTCACTGTTTACCAAAAATTAATTGTCAAAAACAGTGAGCTACAAAATCTACAAAAACATAAAACACATTTTTGCAGAGGGACAAGCACCCCTGCACTCCCAAAATTATATATACTAACTCCAAGAGTGCACCACAGCGAAGAAAGGTTAAAAAATAAAAGCAGACTACCGGCTCAAACTCTACAATATAATGCAGTAACACTCACCACAACATTAAATTCTCACTCTAAATCCATTTGACCAACAACGGTCTTAAAAGGATTGTGCACATTAAAAAATACTGAATATCCTTAAGGAAGTCCTGAGGAACGAAAGCTGGTTTATGTTAGTGATGTCACAGAAAGAAAAGTTGGATTATATTGAAACAATTTGTGGTGCTGTTTTTTTTTTTCTGTTTTAAAAAAATGAATATATATATATATATATATTATAGATAGACAGAGATATGTAGACACACACACACCCATTACACACACACACACTTACACACATACACACACATATATATATATGTGTGTGTGTGTGTGTGTGTGTATCTATATATCTATATATATATATATATATATATATATATATATAGATAGACAGAGATATGTAGACACACACACACACATTACACACACACACACACACACACACACACACATATATATATATATGTGTGTGTGTGTGTGTGTGTGTGTGTGTGTGTGTGTGTGTGTGTGTGTGTGTGTGTGTGTGTGTGTGTATCTATATATATATATATATATATATATATATATATATATATATATATATATATATATATATATATATATATAGATAAATATATATATATATATATATATATAAAACTTCAAACCATTTAAATAGAGATCATCGTATAGCACACAATGGTATACTTACTGTTTTCATCACTGTAGTACAGTATCAGAGTTGGTATATTTAACTAGCAGGGGTTGTGGGGGTGCAGGGAGGCTTGCCCCTGCAAAAACATAAAAACAAAAATATGTTTTTGTTTTTATTTATTTTTTTATATTTACATTTCAAAGTTTGAAAACTTCAATCTTATAGTCTCAACCATAAGAAATTTGAAGTTTTGAAATTTCAAAATTTAGAAGTAGACCCATACATAGATATATCTACATATATATATATATATATATATATATATATATATATATATATATATATAAGCTCTGAAGGATACCATAAGGATAATGTACAGTCTCTCAAAAATCAACACATTGGCTGTCTACTCATGTAGTATATAACTCACCATTCATTATCCACAGTTTTAACTGCAGTTATTACATCATCATACCAAACTGGTAAGTTCGATTTTATAAGTTAACATAAATCATGATTTGAGAGGATTTTGGTGTATTATTATATTACTAAGAATCATTACATATAGACATGCAATCAGCTATCAACTCCTGTCAGAAGCAGAATATATTTCTAATTCACATGAAAAACCGTGACATTTGCTAAAAGCAAATCAACACCCTTTAATATCTTCAGTGCACTAACAATGGGATTCTAACCTAACACCAATACACGATATCGACCTTGCATTAAACTTGAATATGTTCCAACTTCAAATTTGTGGTTCAGTATTTGCATCTGTAAAAGGGTAGTCCAGTGTTTAGATTAACAAAAACAGGCAGCTGTGGAGAAATGCCACAAATCTTTCTACATAATTCTGTTGACGTATTTAAAAATAATCAAGACCATGAGGACAAACTACTGCTGTTCTTTGTATGCTGCACAAAAACTGCCACAGCACTAATAATTACACTTTTCCCTATAATCCTCTGTCTTGGCTGCTTAAGACATTTCTTCTTCCTGGCATGTCTGAACCAATCTGCAGCCTTTTAAAGAAGTACTACTCTCTTTACAGTGATGATTTGGGTGTCACATTCTGATTTCCAGTGCAGGAGCAAAATGCCTGCAGTGAATTCCATTAATCTTAATAGAAGCTGCTTTATCAGTTCAAAGACGTATGTCATCCGAGATGTCACAACTGATTCTTGCACAGCATGTGTGCTTCACACGGTTTGACAGTATATAATTAGAGTCACTGCAACATGATTACAGCTTGCTGCATGTACAATGTGCTCCGGCCATAAATGTTTGGACCTACAGTATTAAAGTAAAGGGACATTCAATGCCTACGCTTTGTTTCATTAAGAAAAATGTGCCAGTGTGTGCCTATGAAGTCCAAGACAAAGGCACCCGAATAAATGTTTTTCTCTGCATTAACAAAAAGGCTTCTGCTTTCATCCTTGTTCTTAAACTCCTTATGTTTTTAAGCTGAGACACAGTAATTGATCTGTTAGGATTAGATGTATTTTTATAACTATATTATGTTCTTATACCTCGTGATTTCTTAATGGACAGAACTAATCTAATACAGCCTTTTGTAGACTAGGTCATGACTACTCCACACTTCATTTATACATTAAATGTACACCCTTTCCTTGCTTTGGGTTTACAGGTTTGTTTAATAAACAAAAGTATGATACTTACCATTTCGCTTCTGCAAATATTTTTAAATATAATCTGACTGGAAGAACATCTTGATCTTTTGCAGATAATAATATAATCTGATTCTGTAGCTAGAAGGAAACACAATCAGTCATTAATGTGTTATGTCCTGCAAACCCATGTTTGATTCCCCTGCTGTTGATTTTATATGGCTGAGTCTGTGTGAGGAATTTATCACAATTGCTGTTCTTCAGCCTTATATTCAGACATGCATCTGTCTTTTCTAGGTAATAGCTTGCTGTCTAAAGCATAAGTGATAAAACAGTAATAAAACAGTGTGCTGGTGATGTGGATGAGACATTTCAACTGTCAAGGTATTCACAGAATGTCTAGATTTTTGCCTCATATCTTTGATCTGTTCCACATAAAACTTGTGTTTTTCTGGCAAATCACTGACAAAGTACTGGGTTGGACGTTCAAGGTGCGCAATATTCGCTGTCCTAAGTTATGTGTCAGCCCTGGCTAGCTCCTGCATAGTCCACAGACTGTCGTAATGCTAGCACTGTATTATTTCTAGCTGCTCCTAACATGAAATCATGCCACTCACAAATAAACTGCTCGCCAAGCACCCTACAATTCCTTGAGGATGGATGTCATCCAGCTTCAAGTAGCTGTTGTAGGCTGTTGGAAAGACACCTTGCAAGAACAATGGCAGCTTTCTTCTGCAGACTGTAATGAAGGGAACATTCACCAGCATACCTCAAAAGTTGTACTTCTGCACAGTACTCACCAGGCAGCATACTGTACATCGCATGCGTATATACATAAAAACACTAACAAGGAACAAAATAAAATTGTTCCTTAAAAAAAAAAAAAAAAGTAAAAATGGCCATTAGACCCTTTACTTTATGTAGTAAGGCTGGGTGGATATATCATTAAATAATTAAGAATAAAAACTCAGTTCAGATGGCCTAACAGGAATGTTTATTGAACCACTAAAGTGAAAGGTAAGCACTTTTGTCTGCCAAGCTGTTTTCAAGAGCTGTAGACTTCTTCAGATTAATGTCAGTGTCAGACTAACAGTGTTTTAAGTGTTCAAATTGAGTTGAATTCCAGCAGTCTGAATTAAAGAAATGCCCCACTTCCGAGCTTAAAAGTGTGAAGTATTTGTCAGTCAGGAGGTAGGGAAGGGGTTATAATTGGGTGGGTCTGGTATAGTGGATAGTTGAGGACAATAAGCAAGGAATAGTGGGGATCATGGGAACTGCTTCTAGCACCTGAATTTGGAATGGAAGGGAATGTGTGCTTTGCCCAGGGTGGGGAGGTGGGCTCTCCACTTTCACCCAGGTGCTGGGCGTCTTCAGATCAAGTGTTTGAGATGCACTGATATGGACGAGAGGTATGTAAGAGGAGGTAGAGCTTCATGGGAAGGTTAAATAAATTTTGTAGGTCTGTATGTAGAACAGAATGTGGGTGATGGGAAGGAGCCTAAGTAAACTTCACATCAACTACTAGGACATGTGAGAAAGCACTGTGGTAAAATAAAACAAAATCACATATAGTATCAAGCATGTAAGCAAACCAGCTGTAGAGACAAAGAGACAATAACAATACAGAAAATCTACAAACACTACCAAAATATACAAATACTAACAAAATTTCCATACAAAATACTGAAATCCAATAAAACAGAAAATCAACAAGGGTGGAAGTAAGCTAGAGAATGGCGGAGGGTGCAAGACATTAGTAGATGGTTGGTGAGAGAGGGTAAAAAAATAAAGCTAGTACACAGATTACAAGGCAAATAGCTGATAAAGAGCAAACATTCCATCATCTTTCAGGTCCAAGTGGAGAAAACACTGTGGAACCCTGCAGGGTGTAACAGGAACTAACAGATGAACTGGGGGCAATCTTTTCCATAATGGGGATGGAAAAACTGGAATGGGCAGGTGATACATGGAGGGACTCAAGAAAAATAAAACTACTATAGAATGGGAATGGATAAATACTTAATGATATACTTCCTGCGCATCTAACAGATTAAGTGATATAAACATTCCTTTGCTAATAATAATAATAAGAATACATAGTGGTAAATCTTCAGGCACATGGAAAGATGAACCAAACTGTAAATGAAAACGCAATTCAGAATGTCACCATCATTTACTTTTGTGGCTCAATAAAATTTCCTGTTAGTTCATTTAAACGTGTTTAATTGTTCCAGAAACACCTAACATACCAAATATGAAACCCATTCTCCCTCATATAGTAATCGGAATTAATTTTACAACTACAGATACAGCTGTGTATTTATACTGTATTATTGTGGTTCACTATCAATATACTTCCAGCTAAAACTACTTTGAGCTTACTTTCATACATTGTCTTACTGTCACTCTACTCTTATATTTCCCCTGTATTCTCTAGCTTTGACTTACTGTAGTCCTTCCTCCATCTCTTTTTTTTGTATAAGTACTGACTTTATTGGCTCAATATAATTTTGCAGTTTAGTACAGTTCTTTTCTTTCTTTCATTTCATAGCCTGCAGTAATTACCTCTGATCTTGACATTGCAGGAGCTCCATCACAAGGCCCTACACCTACAAATTTATTGAGACTTTTGTCAGTTTAATGTAAGCATATTTATCATGAAGAACCTTTCTACATATTATGTTTAATCAGTTAAATACATGCCTGCTCTGTGATTGAAAGTCTCTGTGAAATAGTCCTAGCACTTTAAGAATCTCTAACTAAGATGGCCACAGTCCCCTTTTGCTTGACCAGTACACTACACTGCATATGTCAGTTATTAAGTTTCAGAAAATGGCAGACATCCTGTTTTACTTGCATCTGTTTGTTAATTGCTTTGTTCTGGCTATAAACCAATTGCTCGCGGTTGTAAATTGCTGAGTATTACATTTAATCAGTTAAATACATGCCTGCCCCATGATTGAAAGTCTATGTGAAATAGCCCATTCACTTTAAGGGCCTCTAACTAAGTTGGCCACTGTCCCCTTTTGCTTGACCAGTAGACTATACTGTATATGCCAGTTATTTCATATCAGGAAATGACAGTCAACCGATTTTACTTGCATCTCTTTATTTGCTTTGTTCTGGCTATAAACTGATTGCTCTCAGTTGTAAATTGACTTGAAGGTGGGGAACCCACTACACTCACTTTGTTTCACTTCCCTACCCTACCCCCAATTCCCACCCTCCCCTTCTTACTCTAAAATTATACTTCCTACATACACATTTCACTTGTGACTCTTATTCCAAAACCCTCCCCAAATTACCTTGCTACTTCATGCACTTCTGTTTCTTGTTTTCTACTTCCCTATCATTCCCAATTATCTTTCATCCTCCCATACAAGCTCCGTGGCGGATGCTATAATTACGTAGCACTATAGCACAATGAACTAGATAGGTAGGGGTTTTAATCTCAAGACTGCCAACTGTGTGTGTGTGTGTGTGTGTGTGTGTGTGTGTGTGTGTGTGTGTGTGTGTGTGTGTGTGTGTGTATGTGTGTGTGTGTGTGTGTGTGTGTGTGTGTGTGTGTGAGGCATATCCCCTGTGGTTGTGGATGTGGTTGTTTATACTGCTTTACACTATATCCATTTATAATCACAACCCTCCCTAATAATACTTATCTATTCCATATTGTATCTTTTTCTTTTCCCAAATAAACCCTCACTTTTTATTTTGACTTCATTATTATACTCTAGCCTTTAATACTCCTCTCTTCCTTACCTTCCAGAGAAGGCACCGAGACAACCTACCTCTGTTCTTTTATAGAATATACTTCTCTCCTTATCTATCCTCTTCCAGCTTTCAGAATCCATCATCACTGAATCTCATACTCACCTGCAACATATTGTTTCCTTCTTCATTGCTACTTCACCACCTAATGTCTATAAAATACAGATTCCTGTACTTAATTATGCTACAACTCTTCATCTTATCCTCTAGTCTTCTCCTCCTATTGTGCCAACTTTCATCCTACCATTACTCAATAATATCATGCAACATCTCACCAACTCTGGCCTGACCACCTATCCATATTTCCTCTTTACACTCCCCACACATTGCACCAGACCTTTTTAATTTTGCCCATCTTTATTCCAAATATAGGCTGATTAATTGCACTTCAACTCAAACTAAAACAAAATTAAGTGCAAGAATCCTCTCCAAAAACAAGTATGTATTATTCCCAAATATAAAATCCTTCTTTGAGGAGATATACACCCTAATTCTGGCCTTACCTATCACAATGAACACAACGATAATTCTCTCACACACACTTCTGTTACACAACAACATCCAATCCCTAACTCTGGTGATCTAATTTTTGCTGCTATAAATGTTAGAAGCATAAGAAATAAAACTGCTGAACTATATGCCTGGATTACTCAGCATAAGCCTGATGCTCTTACTGTAACCAAAACTGGGCTTAAACCCAGCATAAACGACTCTGAAGTTATACCTCCTGGCTATAATATCATCCATAATGACCTTATAAAGAAGAAAGATGGTGGTAGTGCTTTAATATTTCCCAGTACCTACTACATATCCCCTTACAGCAACCCAGCACCAAAAATCAGTTCAGCAGAGCTTCTTATTGGTTTCCTCAAAATACACAATTATAAACAAATATGTATTACTGTCCTTTATATCTTTCCTGGCAACAATGCAGCTATACTGAAAGATATCCTACATTGCAAGAAAAAATATTACTATGTTATGTGAATGTCAATTGGTTAGCCACAAATTCGAACTCCCTTACATCTAGTGTTAATAGCCCCACACATTATAGCAAGACATCAAATTATCTACTAGACTGGATCCTAGTATCAGACCCTAGCAAATACTCTACCACAGGTACAATGTCAGACTCTCTCAGTGATCATCTCCCAGTCTATATGACAAGACATTTCACACATCCACTTAAGCAGCATATTTATAAAACAATATGCAGCTTTGCCAAGTTTAACCCAGAAATGTTCAGTACTACACTATCATCTATTAACTGGAACTTCCTAAAACTCTTCTCCTCAGATGATGTTGTAATTGAATATGTTACTTTTTTTAATATCGTAAATAGCCTTGCACCTCCTGGATGGAAGAGAGAGAAAACAATAATGCAATTTGGCTAACCAAAAAGAATAGAATGTTAATGCAGGATAGAGAAATGCATGGAAAGAATGGCAAAAATATAAAACACTTCAATATCTTCAAAACTTCAGACTGCTTCACAATCATGCTAAAAAGCAAATAATGAAGACAAAAATATACTATAATAACTTTCAGAATAATACTAAACACAGACCTAAAAAAATCTGGACATCCATTAAAGAAATCTTATATCTTGGCCAAAACTTCAACCTAAACACCTCTTACAGTAACTCACCACTCAAAACTGCAATACAGTTCAACTCTTATTTTATCCACAGTATATCATCTCTAATCAAGTATTCCTGAACGTCTAATCCCAACCCTGCCCAACAGCCACATATCACCCTATCCACTTTCACCTTCAAACCTGTGCCAACATCCTATATAAAACTACTCTTAAACAAACTTAAACTATGCTCTTCTTCAGCTGATGGCTATCCTGTCTCAAGCCTTATAAATAGATCAGTCTGGGAATCCCACGTTCCCTCTCTCTGGAAAAAGTCACACATTATCTGTCTGCACAAAAGGAGGAAATTCAACAATTTTAGACTTATAGCAATCTTATCTCCCCTCACCAAAATACCTGAAAAAATGTATTCAAAAACAATTGCTAGACTATTTCCTGCAGGAAGAACTCCAATCCCCTAAACAATATGACTTCTATCCTTCCCATAGTACTAGCACTGATCTTCTAACCTATATCTTAATATAGAATCTAAAAATAATAATAATAATAATAATAACAATTAATATAGAATCTAAAGTCCCATCAATCTGGAAACAATTCTACACCCTACTATTCATAAAGAAGGTAACTCCACTGAAATATCCACTTTCAGAATTATTGCTATCCTCTCCTCTCTCTCTAAAGTCTTGAAGAAATGTATAAACAAACAAGTGATGTAATATCTCATACAGGGAAAAATTACTCACACCTACACAGCATGGTTTCTGACCTAAACATAGCACCACCACAGCTCTAATAACCTTCCTCAATACTATTTCCTTAGCCAGAGATGATAATAAACTTATCTCCAGCCTATTCCTTAATTTCTCAAAGGCTTTTGACACAGTTTCTCACTCCCTGAACAAACTGTCTGACCTCAATTTCTCCTCAGATACAGTAGAATGGTTCTCTAGCTATCTCACCAACAGACTGCAATCAGTGAGATGGCACTCTGCACTATCTACTCCCCTTCTAGTCAAAATGCATATCCCCCAAGGATCCATACTTGGGCCACTACTTTTTAATATCTTCACTAATCTACTCTATTCCTCCTGCCCACAGTCTTCCATAGCCCAATACGCTGATGACTCTACAGTCCCTCTGAACTCTTGTCCGCTACCCAGTCATCCTTTAACTCAGTTGAGACATGGCTCTCCAATAATCAACTTATTCTCAACCCTAAAAAAAAAACTGCTACTCTTTCTCCCCAAAACAGTCAACCACATCAAATCTTCCTTCTCCATAATGTCCTTTAACAATACCCCTATTGAAGTCAAATCCAGCACAAAACTCCTTGGGGTTACCATTGACGATCAGCTAAACTTCGACCTTCACATATATAATTGTATCCGGAAAACCCATCAGAAACTAGGACTTCTGTATAGAAACAAAAAATTCCTTACCTCATAATCTAGGATGTCTCTCACACATGCTTACCTTCTATCCTGCTTAACCTACTGATTCAAAATTCTCACAAATCTTAACTCCTCCCTACTTACTAAGCTTGAATCAACCTACCATAAGATAGCTGGATTTGCAGCTCCAAAAACCTATACATCCCACCGGTGTCTCTCCCTAAAATACTTAAATTGGATTGAATTACCTCACCTGCTTCTCCTCTCTCAGCTCCAAATCATACACTCCATACTATACCAAACAGCATTCTGTCTTACACTATGCTCCCTTATCTCCCACTATTCCCCTACTAGACATCTCCGGAGCTCGACCCAAGATCTATTCTGTATCTATAAACCCAAGTCAAACTCTGGTTGCAACATATATAGCTACCACCCCTCCATAGCATGGAATAAACCCCCTCTTGAAATCAGAACTCTTACACATCCTAAACAATTTAAATTGGCCTCACAAGAGTACTTTAACTTGTTATGGACTTGCCACTGTTCTCACCTTCCCTGAATATATTCATCTAATATACCTTCTTTTTCCTCTCTCATTACTGTTTCACTCTTAGAATCATCTTCTATCCTTTGCAACCTACACCATCCTTTTCCTATATTCACCTCTACACTTTCCTTTCCATTCCTTCTCTGTATTCACCTTTCAAGACACTGTACCGTTCATATGTTCACATAACATCTAGCCAAATAATCAACTGCCTATGCTTTTCATGTAACTTCCTATGCATTTATAATGTAATTTGTAACACAAATTTCTTTTGACTTTAAACATTATTATATTATTGCATGTTTTCTTAAATTTCTTGGAATTTTAAAATTGTTTGTAAAATTTGGAACTTTTCTCCCTGGGCCTCTGCTGAAAAAGGGCTTCTGCCAGTCAGATACTCCCAGTCAACAAATGTAAAATAAATAATAAATAATAAATAAATATAGATGCTGTTAATAAAGCTGCAGATTATGGCAAACTAGTCTCTTCCTTATTTCTAGACTTGTCAAAGCCTTTGACACAGTTTGTCATAGAAAACTTCTACTTCAAATGTCCTCACTAGGTCTCCCTCAGCCCACCCTTCTGTAGTTCAAAAGCTACCTGTGCAATAGGTATCAGTCAGTAAAATGGCACTTGATGCTCTTTTCTTACCTCCCCGTCACCACCGGTGTACCACTAGGCTCTGTCCTTGGTCCCATCCTCGTTAACATTTTCACCAGCACCCTCTTTACTTAAACAGAACAGGCCACCCTAATACAATACGCAGATGATTCCACTCTCATCTGCACATCTGACAACATGGTACGCTTCTACAAAATTACTCAGGAAGCTTTAACAGCCTCTGAAACATGGCTTCGTAACTCACAACTCATGGTCAACCCAAAAAAGATCATACTACTGCTTTTTGCCCCAATTCCCTCTCTCATGAAAAATAAAATTTAAAGTCCTCTCACTTGATAAAGCAACCATTGAAGTCACTTCTCATAGCAAACTATTAGGGGTGATAGCAGATGATAATCTTACTTTCAACTTGAATATAGAAAATTGGGGTTCCTATCAGCAGACCGAAGACGCATGTTTTCGAATGCGTCTTGGTCAAACTGACAAAACCAAAACTGCAAAATATCGAAGTGGCATGTAAACAAATTCTTTCCCTGGGAAATAATTTGCTTGGCCGCTTTGATACTTTGCCGTTTTCGGCACTGTAGTGCGGTCTCAGAGTTGGTATATATAAGTTGGGGGGGTGTGGGGGGCACAGCCCCCCCACATCGGGGGGTGTGGGGGGTGAAGCCCCCCAGTTAATCTCATGTTTTAATGTGCTTTCTTTTTTTTTTTTTTTTTTTTTGTTGGAACAAAAAAAATTTTTTCCCTTGGAAAAAAATCGCTGTTCTGACAGTTCGGTTTTGTAAGCTTTCGCTTATATGGGGTCGATTAATCACCATTCACTTACCCAAGTGTTCAGTGATCTAATATAGACCCCAAAATTGCATAAGAAAAACTCATCAAAAACTAGGGATGCTTTACAGAGACAACAGGTTTCTCAGCGATGCAACTAAAACTATACATGGTACTACTTTTCTTCTCCCCTCTCTTCTTTATGACACTTCTATCGTTATTAACCTCCAGACTTCACAAAAAAATTAAAACTTGAACAATGCTAAAACAAAGTTGCTAAATTTGCAGGACATACCCCTTTCAAAACCCACGACCGTATAGCACTGAAAAGCCTCAATTGGTTAAAACTGCCATATAACTAACATATACACAACTTCATACCACGTCTAAAATTATCCAGACTCCATCTGCCTGTCAAGCACTAAAAAACATTCTACACAACTATGTTCCCACTCAGTCACTGCTATTAAGTGACCAAAAACTCCTGTCTGTGTACAAACTTAGCAAATCTGCTGGGCATCGTCTATACGTGTACAAAGTTGCTTAGGCTTGGAACTCCTTACTTGTATGCATCGGGTCTATACCTTTCCTCCTATCTTTCAAAACTACTCAGAAAGACTTCCTAGCTAGAATCTGGCTCTTTTCTTGCTCAATATCAAGATAAACTATATCCCTAAATGTGAACAAGTACCTTTTCATTCCTTATACCTCCTTACCCTCCCTTCCTCACTTACTTCCTTACTGCTATCTAATTCTCTAATCTGACTTTCTCTTTAAATATAACATAAGCCTGTTTTTTCCCGTCACTTCCTACTGCAATTCCTATTTGTATTAGACTAATGTACCTTTAATTTCTCTACAAACTGTCTAAAATTTCTCTAAATATTAAATAACTGTCATATACCTTGTATCATTTCTTAACCAATGTTGTTAGATTATGTTTAATTTGTTATAATTATTTAAACTGTAGATGTTTTTGTTTTATTTTTGAAGATTGTAAAATTATTGTATTTAAAATGTATTGTACTGATATGGAGCTTTTCTCCCGGGGCCTCTGCTAAAAATGGGATACTATCCAGTCAGACTTTCCCGGTAATCAAATATCAATAAATAAACAGATAAATTTACAAGTCTCAATTGAAATACTTCCTTCATATAAAAGAGAAAACTATTCTACACTGGCCTAACCCTTTTTGCAAATTGGTTCATCCTCCATATATTAACAATAATGTCGTTCATCAGTTTAAAGACCCCAAGATTAAGATTATCAGTTACACCCTTCAAATTCATAGGGTGAAACAAAAAACATGTGTGTGTAGGGGTAATAGAAAAAGGCAATCATATAACCCTTCATTCTCCTATAAAGTGAAGTAGGGACTTACATTCCGTAATATTTCCTAATGGGAGCAGGAAGAGAAACCATGGATGAGTTTGATCCACTTATCAAGAATCACTTAGCTGGAGGCCACTTCAGTGGCACAGAGCGATAAAACCCTGACTACAGCCCCATCAACCAGGGTTCAATTACTAGCTCAGGTGAATGAGTGGCAGGGAAGGGATAGTTGAGCCCATCCAAGGTGGGAAGGTGCTCATTGATACACTCCCTAAGGGGAGATATGGCCCAAAGATGGGGAGTTGCCCTCAGACTTAATCAATGAGCATGGAGGGGGGGGGGGGTAGGTCATAAAAAAAAATTGACCTGGGACAGAAGCATAGATGAGATGAGTCCCCAGGACATCCTCAAGATCCACAACCAGCCGCAGCAAAAATGGAAGTAAATCCAAGGAGACTGGAGAGGAGCTGGTTGCCCCGGCATGGACATTAGGTTTAGTGGGCCGGGCCCGTAAAAATGAGAACCATGGAGAAAGAAAAAAAAAGATTCACTTAGATGGAGACCACAGTGAGGCAACATATTCCAGTGTTGGCCTTTATTTATTTATTTTAATTATTATTTGATTACTAGGTAAGTAAACTTGTCCGTGGACCCTCTTCCACCATGACCCAAGCCAATGGAGTAAATTAAATGATGACTTGATAAAACTGCAACTAAACAAAAGAAGGAGAAAGATACTCAGATAATAAAGCATTACACAAGTTTACATGGATAATGCCAGACTTAACCTTGGGAGTTTTAAAATGAACTTTAACAGGCTAGAATAAAATAAAGAAAATGCTGTTTAAGATCTTCTATATACAATTTTTCAGTTCACATCTCCACAGCCCTGCTCCATGGCACAGAGAGCTAAACCCCAGTGACTATTACCCGTAGGATCCAAGCTCAAGCAGCAGTTCAGGAACTAGAGGAATCAGGTCAGGGAGGATGGCATTGAGCAGCCAGCACAGGCTTACCCACCATGGGGAGAGAAGTGGCCCCAGTTTCCTGTTCTGCCATGAGAAAATGGTGACGTTCAGGCAATGAAAGGCAGAAGAAAGTGGGATGTACACTTGGTATTACCAAGCCAGTAATGGTAGCTTTCATTAGCCTGTATGCAAACACATGGGGATGCTTAGTTGTCCCTCATATTGATGCAAGTGTCCATGTCAGCCACCCAAGGGCAGGGTAGAAACATCATCATAGGCTGCACTGATGTTTGCAGGCAAGGGCACAACAACTCCAGGGTTGACTGTATGATGCCTATTCCAGTCAGCTCCTGCACCCACACCCAGGGTACCCAGTAGGAACTGATGGGAGAGATCCTGATTACTGGCGTGTACAGAAAGAAAAAGAAAAAAAATCACATCTATACCTAAATTCATTTAACAAATGGCTTTTCTATATGCAGCCTAAATTATAGCAAGAGATCACTTAGCAACTCTAGGTGCTACTGACTCTCTACTGCCAAGGTCATTGCCAAACAGGAAGTAATTATTAAACTTATTCTTCACAGATGGCAGAGATTCAGTACTACTGACTTTTGGTTTATTACTAAATGTCCATCACATTAAACCTGTCCAAACTGTTCTCTGAAACCTACTGATCCCATTACATTAAACCGGTCCAAATTGTTCTCTGGAACCTACTGATATTTTAACCAGTATCAGCAAATTTGATAATGACAGTGTCTCCAGGTAATCATGTCACTCATATAAAAGCTGAGCAAGAAAAGGGCTAGAGCAGAGCCTTGAGGTTCCTCACACCTAAAACTCATTTTTAGTTCAATTAATCTTGAATTTTAACTCCAAAGGATTCTTTTAAAAGCTAGTTCTTAACCCAGCTCACCCTAAATCTGACATCTTTTTAGGCAGGGTCGTGTGATTTACAGAGTCAAAAATTATGCTCAAATAGGTAAATCTTATATCCATCTGCAAACCTTCATAAATCATCATACAGACAAAGTGCCAAAGGAACAGAAGGTTATATATACTGGGAAAAAAAACACTGCAAAGCATGCTATGTGACATTTCTATGGCCCAATTGTTTTTATTTGTCATCTGGAATGACCACAACTGGTTTTATGTAGTTTTAGAAGAAATGCAGTCAAAAACCTAAATATCTGTGTGAGTTACACTCCATAGAGTCCCCTGCATCCTTGTAGACTGATGTAATCAATGCTATATCTAGGCAATGGATAACTTATTTTTCCAAAGCTCTTTAAATATGCAAATGAAAACTAGAGTCAGTCTGGGTTTTCAGTTCACAGTTAGTAATAAGGTTCCGCCTAGATGCTTTATATGAGTTTAAATTAGCAATTATCTTATAAGCATTAGCTACACACTGGTAGTTAACTTGCTAGATTGCAGAAACCTTCACCAGTAGTTCTACAGAGAGCCCACTGTCCATTAGAATCTTCCGTGTGGTAATTGCTTTGATATTCTTGAATTGTCCACAGGATCCTCCAAAAACAGAAACCACTGTGTGTTAGTTACCCTGATATTTAGTCTCAAATTCTGCACATGACTGTTGTGAAGTAGGGATCCAGGAACTCAGAGGCTAACACTTTCATAGCCTATTTCAAGGTAAACTCCACACTCCAATGTAGTTAACCTTACCTCGTTTATTTTTCTCCCTGTAGTATTACCCAGATGTTGGCTAGTTCCCAGAAACCATTCAGTACATTTTTTTTTCATTTTGCTGCAGGAAATGAAGGTGCCAGTATTTTTCCTTTTCAAATCTTGTATTGTTTCAGAAGGGAATTTATCTCAGCCTGCATGGCATAGGTTAAACTGACGGTTACCATTTATGATTTAGCATCCTGATTTAACATCCTAGGTTTCAAAGAAATGTTTACCACTAACACTAATTTTCCAAAGCAGGTTGGTCAGTTCACACAACAGCAAGAAAATGTGATTCAGAGACAGCTGTGGCTGCAGTGAGAAAAACCTAATTTCTGACCTATTAGCAATTCTCTGAATCACAATCTAGCTAATAGTGGTGCTGTCAGTCCTGACAGAAGTAGTTTTTTTCCCTGCTGGCCCATGAATCACTTTGGCAAATGCACCTTCTTACACTCATACACTCACACATTCAGACACCACCCATGCACACACACACACACACACACACATATACACACACATAAACACACACACTTATCCAACTTCATTCATGCCCCCACAGTCATGCACATACACAGATCCAGACACTAACACAACCCCTCCCCCCACATCTTTGCTAAACTTACCTGCACCTTGACTGCTTCTTTTGATCTCTCCACTAGCAGGAAACCTCAGCAAGAGGGTGCTCTAAGAAATGGAAAGGCTTAGTGTGACAGGGAAAAGGCCACGTTAAGGCTTCCTATTCACAGTAAACCTTTCTGAATCCTAGCCACAGTGTAGTATTTAATTATTCCACTTACACTCAATAACTTGATGTTAAATGATCTTTTTATGTTTTCCTAAACTACTATACATTTTAAATAAATAAAATATTTCATTACCAAGTGAGTTGGATTTTTTCCATTAAAGTCTCCAACAAACTAACACTGTTCATTGTACAGTGTTTTAATAATGCCAACTGCCTCCCTGATTCTCTGTTCCACTTAAAATTAAGTAACAAACTATGCATTCAGTGACTGACAAGTTCTACTACTTAAACCAAACTGGACCAACATAGAACTCTGAAAATAAAGTTTGCAACCGTACCTTTATCTCAGACATGGTTGCCTATGTGATGGGTGTGGAAGCATAGCTTCTTATATTGAAGAATACAAAGGCCTTTTTTTCCATACAGAAATCACTTGTTTTTTTTTTCCGTTAGTGTGACTTCAAACAGTTTGGCACAAACAGTAATCAAAATCTGAATGAAGTTTAAATGTGAAAAAACTAAACATTGCCTTAATTTTTACCAATAAAAATGTTTTAGTCTAAATTTTCAGCAGGGCACTGGTCATATTGCAGATTATATTCAGTAACTTCTACCTTTCTTTATTTAATAATACATGGGATCTGTGTAGGCTTCCTATTGAAACATCAGCGTGGGCATTATGGTTCAGAAGATTCTAAATTTTAAATATAATAGTACTATCATCAAAAACAAAGTAAACAAACTACTTGGTCTAATTTTCAACTCTGTTTTGGCTAGGGAGTCTGAAGTTCTCGCAAAACCATGAAAGGTTCTAGATGAATCAACAATGATGAGTATGTCCAATTTCTGTTCACTTAAATACATCAGATATGAATTTGTTAAAATGATTACATGAGAATGAATTACTGATGAATACTGCTTTACTCAGTACTATTACTGTACCTGTCTGGTGCTAATTATAGGTTTATCCAAGGTACACAATGTTTAGCCCCCAGATCCTTAAAAGATGAAATACTTTTGTCATGCTATTTGTATGTGACAAGATGCTGCATTCATGGTTACTCAAAGTTTATCATTAGGATGAATAAATTAACCAAGAGACACTGATTTGTGAAGCAAAGTCCACTACTGCTGTGGAAGAAGCTTTTTTCAGACCTTAGAAATTCAGCAAATCCTCCCTGTTTTAATCATTGTTTGTTTGTCTTTCGGCTTTTTCCGGTTAGGTGTTGCCACAGCGGAACTCCGGTCTGCTAATGATTGGCAGTTAGTTTTTATGGTGTCGAGCTGCCAACCAGATGCCCAACCTTCAACTAAGGCACGTTCATTCAACGCATGTCTTTCGAACACCCACTTGACCGCAGGGAGGACATGCAGACTACACACAGAAGGCACTCCCAACCCAAGCCGAGAATCGAATGGGAGAACCTCTTGCTGTAAGGCAACAACGCTACCGCTGCACCACCTTGATAAATGGGTAAGTCTTACAAAAAAACATACACATTATAAAGGGATCTACATTCCAGATGGCCTATGACAAATAACACAGGGTCTAGTTAACTTACTAACTTTCAGGTCTTGCTTAAAAACCTGTTTCTCAGAGTTCTTGCTTAGGACATGTTGCAGATTGTACCATAATTTACCAACACAAACAGAATAGCCAGTTTGTACAAATATATTCTTGGACTTTGGGACACATAACATAATCAGAGATGATAACCTTAGGTTATATTGTAGGTTATACCACCAGAGGACACCCTGTAATAAAGGACAGTTAGGGGACTGCTACCATATCTATCGATATATCAGCAGCTTTGCCCCATCTTATTTTAAATTTAGGATCACTAATTCATGAGGATGTGAAGAGAGAATAGTATTGGGGGATTAGCTACATACTAGTAGCAACTACACATGTTTATGTTAACAAAAGTGTTCTGGCAGTACACAAACATCCTGATTTCTGATTTTTATGCTGACTTCAGCTGAGCTTATTAACTATAATAAAACCTTAATGGACATTATGCAGAGCTGTCACTTTTCTGGGTACTGCAGTAGTGAACTATATATAATATTCACTTCAACAACCTTAGCAATATTAATGAGTTTATCAAGGTCTTAGAAAATATCCAAGGTGTAACCTATACTAGGAAGGGATTCATATGAAACAATGCCAGTGTTCTGTAGTTCAGCCAAGATATTAAGTGTAATCACATGCAAATAAAACATGCAAAGTAAAATGAATATAGGAAAAAAATAGTTATAGAGAAGAAAGGTACTGTTACTTCAGAATGAGAACACTGACAATCGATAAAAGGTATAGTTAAAAAGCAACATGTATTTACACTTGCAATTATCTATTAGAATTATTTTTAGGAGGGCAAGCTCACCTGCTCTCTTTTATAGGAGATTGACCCCATATGCCTTATTCATGAATTCACACTTGGAGGTCATTTATTCTTCGGTATTAGTGTAATGTTGTGTTAACTTCAAGCACAAACCCTTCCCCTTCCTTTGATATTTCCTATACCTAGGCAATTTAATATTTAATTAGAGGTGGGAGCCTGGGGGGCATGTGCCTTGCATAAATATGTGAACTGAAATAAATTTGAGCTGTACTTGTATGATTTAAAAGCATCAATGCAGTGGCACCTGTGTATCTTGAAATAGTTATATTTTCAATGTGGTTGCATTTAATATTTTTCATTCAGCTGCACTGTAATTCATTCAGATTGATTCAGTGTTTTTATATTTGGGCAAGCTAAATTTAGCCATCTGATGTAGAATCTAGATGTATAGAATGATAGCTAGACAGGTAGGTGGATAGATAATGATACACGTATATAAACCTTTGTTTTTCTCATATTGACACTGCCTCAGGTTGCAAAATCAGCTGTGAGATTTTCTTTTATTTGGTATACATATTAAATTTCATGCACTCCAGTTCCTAGAGATCCTGTGCAAAGTGATGTGGAGTTCAAGGCTAGACTATTGGTGCAGAAGCAAAGTGTCCAGCAGCATTTCTGGTGACCCAGAATTGAGTAGCAATTAGAAAACCAGAAGGTCGGATAAGGGGAAAGGCTTTAGTGGCCAGTGGTTAACTTAACTTCCTTTCTCAGGAGAGGGAGGGGCATTACTTGAAGTTATATTACTATCTACTGGAAATCAGGCAGAATTGCAACAGAAATGTGAGGCTTCCAATTACATATTAAGGCTGGCAGACACCTTGTGCTGCATGTACAGGAATGTGTACTGCTGCATGCAGTGCTTTGCTGAATGCTAGCTGCAGGGCATGTAGGCAAATAAACAAATACTGCAGCCAAGCCTCGGTCTGATGCATAGCCGGCCTTAGGCATAGGCCAACTAGGCAGTTGCCTAGGGCGCTGCGCTAGCAGGGGCACTTTTCCAGTATTTATTTAATGTAGGTAGACCAGGATGGGGGCACTGGGTGGTGTGATGGGGGGGCATCATGGGGCTCTTTTGCCTAGGGCACCAGTTGATCTAAGGCTGCTCCTGGTCTGATGGACCCATCTGACATTCACTTTCCCCTCCTCAGTATGATGAGGTGATACAGTTTAGATACCCAAGGTGCTCTCTTGTCTGGACAGAGGGGATCCACTGGAGTACTGCCCAGTAAAACATGGAAACTGGAAAAAGGATAGTGTATGACAGAGGAGGTTTAAGGGACAATGGTATCAGTAACAGAGCTAGCAGAAAACTGATGCAGATTTCAGAGTGGTAGTGTCCTCTTATCTATGAATTTCTGCACTTCTAACCAGTAATCACAACATTCCAAACAAGCTATGTGCCCATCCAGTTATCACAAAGCAAACATGTAGCCTTTACAATATCATGCAGCTCTTCTGTGTACTCTGTCACTTCTTCAGCTAAAATATTTTTTTTATAAAGAAGCTTTATATAAGCACAGTTCTGTAGTTCACACTTTAGATATTAATCATATGTGTATCATTTTATTTTGTAGTTAGAATGTGTTTTCTTATGCCATTACCCCTGTTTACTGACCATTTCTCTATATGAGGCCTGCAGCATTGCCACACATGAATTAGAATTATGGCTGCAGTCCATGTGGTAACCACATCACATCATCGCAGGATAAGGCAGGATCCGTTATAGCTGCAGACCTTATGGTAACCACATCACATCATCACAGGATACGGCAGGATCCATTATGGCTGCAGTCCTTGTGGTAACTACATCAGCTAATCACAGGATAAGGCAGGATCCATTATAGCTGCAGTCCTTGTGGTAACTACATCAGCTAATAACAGGATAAGGCAGGATCCATTATGGCTGCAGTCCTTGTGGTAACTACATCAGCTAATCACAGGATAAGGCAGGATCCATTATAGCTGCAGTCCTTGTGGTAACTACATCAGCTAATAACAGGATAAGGCAGGATCCATTATGGCTGCAGTCCTTGTGGTAACTACATCAGCTAATCACAGGATAAGGCAGGATCCATTATAGCTGCAGACCTTGTGGTAACTACATCAGCTAATAACAGTATAAGGCAGGATCCATTATGGCTGCAGTCCTTATGGTAACTAAATCAGCTCATCACAGAATAAGGCAGGATCCATTATGGCTGCAGTCCTTGTGGTAACTACATCAACTAATCACAGGATAAGGCAGGATCCATTATAGCTACAGTCCTTGTGGTAACTGTGAAGATTGGGTGAAGATAGATGAAGGCTGCCAGCCTAGACAGATAGAATTTTGGAGATAATTCTGTCATCTGTAAATATTAATGTAAACCTCAGGCTTGTTGTCTTAAATGGTAAAAATAGTGTTACATCTGGAACTGCAAAAATGTAACAACAGTGCACTCTGCTGTAAGGAAGCTACGTCAAGCATTTTATGACTGTCTTTGATCTTTAAAACTGGCTCCGGCCTGTCTAGATGAAGGAATTCTTGCTATTGTTTTAAGGCCAGAGTTAATGGCTAGAATTTGCATGCATAAATGTCCTTAATGGCTTTGCTTCCTGACCTGGTGTGAGCTTACTAAAGAATGTAGTCTGTTAGCCTGGGAAACCCAGGGAAGTGTGAAGAATGATGTAATGTGAACCAAGAATGTGATTTAAAAAGCAGAGAGAATCAGACAGCATTAAGCATTTTTGTCTTGACCATCCAACTCATCAGCACTCTGCTTTTGCTCTATTATGTAAGTTTATCTTAGATTTGTGTTTTCTCTTAGAAATAGCTAGAAACTAGAAAGGTTAGACTAAGTGTTTTTCTGTGATGTCAGAACTGTACTACTGAATTATTTTAAGTATTTCTCTGTGATCTCTGAACTATTGACTAGCACTGTATAGTAAAAGGTATTGTCTTGTGTTTTTAATTATTTATTATTAAATATTTTTAAACCCTTTTAACTGTGGCTGTTTTGTTTATAGATAATTTAAGCTCTAGAGTACATTGCATGTATATAGTGATCCTGTACCAAGTCATTCTAATAAGCCTTGACTGTTTAGTCACACTTACCAATTGGATAATAATATTGCACAGTAATAATTGGATACCCTTTTAAGGGCCTTTGAGTAGCTGATAATTATTAGCTGGGTGGTGGCAGTGATTTCTACCATTTAGTCTGGGTAAAAGGGGGTGCCTTCTGTGAGGAGTCTGCATGTCCTCCCTGTGGTCACGTGGGTTTCCTCCGGGTGCTCCGGTTTCCTCCCACATCCCAAAGACATGCTGTAGGTGGATTGGACACTCTAAATTGGCCCTAGGTGTGAATGTGTGCGTGTGTGTGCCTTCTGTGGAAGGTTGGGTGCCGGGCTGGCAACTCGACACTGTAAAACTCCACTGCCAATCATGAGCGGACAGGTGATCTGCTGTGGCAACCCCTAACCGGGAAAAAGCCGAAAGAAGAAGAAGCCTGGGTAAAAGGGGCACAGCTGGAGAACCTGTGCCAGCCTTCCCCAGGAGTGTCTGTGTGGTTGTATAAAACTCTTATCTCAAAGTGTGCATGTGTGTTAGCTACTTGGGCAGGGACACGAAGCACTGGTTGGACAGAGAGGGTGCTGGAGGTTTTAACTTGGCCAGCTGGCTGAGATCTGGACCCTATAGCTGTGTCAGTGGGGAATCTTATTGGGGACCTGGAGAGCAAGGGAGCGACCAGCCCTGGACTGACTGTGATCTCTGTGTGCTCTTAAGGGAAATTGCACTTTACTGTGTGTATTTGTTATCCTTTCCTGCTATATGAGACGCCTCTCGCTGGTGTTAGTGGTGAGGGATTGAGGCTCCTTGATTGCTGGGCCAGGGCACGGGCATCACAGTAACTACATCAGCTCATCACAGGATAAGGCAGGATCCATTATGGCTGCAGTCCTTGTGGTAATAACATCAGCTAATCACAGGATAAGGCAAGAGCCATGACAGAGTTAAAGGGAACCCGATCACAGACCTGTGATATTGCATTTCTTTTCTACCAGAAATTATCAGATGTAGAATTGATGTAATGCATTTTATTGCATGAATTTGTTGGTGCAGGTATTAGTTAACTTGTGTATGTTGATCTTCAGCAGTGACTGAGCATCTGTCAGTACTGTGGCTACATTCCTTCATGCACTCATAAAGCGAAGGACACAGAAATTGTTTTCATTTTCTCTATAGATCATTATTCATACTGCTAGTACAGTAATGTTGTAAACTGGAACAGTAAAACAAATGTATGTCACTCCTTAAGTTTTTGTTTTTTTTTTGTCCTCACTATATAACCTACACTTTTGGACTTCTGGTTGTAGTTTTCTGGTATTCAGGAAATGAACGCAGTGGAAAGAAAGAGTAATGCACACTCCTGCTTAGTAATATTCTAACACCAAGTTCATGTTCACAGTTTTGTTACAAATAGCATTACTGCAGTCTTAGCTCTGGTGACTTGAGATGACTAGGAATATTTAGAAGTCTTTTACGTGATGCAACAAAGCTATGATTTCTTTAGTTTCAACCTTGCAGCTCTGGATTGCATTAAGACAGGTCTACCTTTATCTTTATTTGTTACAGCTGCAGTCATTAAGCTCAGTACAGTCACACAGAAAGTCAGGTAATCTGCTGGTGCTGTTACAAGAGCCCCAAAGGGCTAAATGCTTATTGCACAGGACAAAACAGAAAGTTTGGCCTGGATTGCAATAAGTATGGTTTTCATTGTTCTTAAAGAATAAATCTGCCTAGCTACCTGAATATTCCTACCCTCTGATCTGACAGAGTGTGGCAAAATTATGATTTGCAGAACTTCTGGACATCCGCAAAGCTATATGAAATATGATCAAAGGAAGTATGCTAGTGCAACCCCATAATGTTAATTGGTATAGTAATTCTGAGGGAAAAAACCTTTGTGCGAAACAATTACATAACCTTTCACCAGGCAGCCTGATAAAGTAAACTAAAATCCTGTGTCATCTAAAGGCTTTTGCAGAATAGAACAGACATTTTGGTGGGTACAGTTATCTGTGCGCTTGGCAGCTGTGAGAACTTATTTAACCCTGATAGGTTGCCATAGAAGCAACTTATTTATATCGAATGACTATGCAACTGGCGAAAAAAAGACCAAGCAGTGTTTAGCACTGTATGTGTAAATTAATACCTGTTTGAATTAGCCTTATACGTGTCTGCATTGTTTTGTTCTAAAGGGCAACTAAATCAATTTTTAAGGTAACAGAATCAGTACATGATTTTTTGATGAATTTTGCTGCACCTAATTTTGTGAGATTTCAGTTATAGCAAACTCTCTTATACTAAATATTGTGTGCATGAACTCGTCAGATGTATAAATGCATAGTATTTGCCAAAATACAGAACTAGCTATATGATAGGATCATCTGCATTTACGCAATAAATCCCTCATGAATTTTAACTCTTCTGCTGTCCTCTTTTTCTGCTGATGTTTTTAATGGACCCATGACACGCACTTGCAACAGCTTGACCTGAATTCATCCAAGACATCTCACAGGTGTCTTTGGATCGGATGTATCAGATTCAGAGAGGTACTGTGCACTGAGCATGCTTAGTGCCCAATGGAATGCAGGAACAATGGCAGTGTGCAAAGAAAATGACACAATAAGGCCTTTGATGTAATGTGCAGTGTCATACCACTACCTAATGCTTCCACTATGAGCTTTCAAATGACATATTCCCAAGGGAATTAAATCGCCCAGCACAATTGCTCAACAAATCCACCCCATGAAGAAATTAAATGTAAGCATTTTTTACAGGAGGATCTCCTCTGCACAATAAGTTATAAACTCAGCTCTTGGACAAACACACAGAAGGGTGAAATCTCCCAAAACAAAGGCATCACTGCTGCCATACACACAATCATCAGGAAGTTAAACTTTGCTGAGTTGTTTGTTACACATGGACATGTCACTCAATGAACAATAGAGCAGCCTTACTTCACTCAGTGCACATTGTGCACAGCAGTATGCAGATGTAATGGAAACAGCATGAAAAAGGTGCTGCAACTATTCAAAGACAGACACACAGCTCTGACAAATGTGAATGCAGTCCCAAGAAAAAGTATTTACAAAGTCACTGAGGTAGGTTGTCAAAGAAACTTAATAATGGTTCTGTCATAATCAGAGGCATGGCGTCACACTAGCTGGGCAACCAAATATACACAGGAAGCAGATGGGCATAGCAGGAGGTGTAGCATCAGAGATACTGATCCAAATACCATGGCATATCAGCACTAGCTTAAATGTCATTAAGTAGGACAGTGCAGCATGCGTGGTCACAACTTATTGTGTAAGTAAGCAAGGCACACATAACAGCACAATATTAGCCAGGATTGATATATAAGCATACAGAATGTCACTACTTATGTGTTTCCACCTTGCTTGTCTATGCAGGAAAAACGTCAGACAACATTCCATATGCCATCGTACATATCAAAGGGATTAGAAAGTAATGCATATCAGTACATAACTATAACTGGTAAACTCCAATAGTTTGCAAATATTGAAAAGTAGACCACAATGACATCAGACTACAAAAGAAAGTAATACACAATGACCACAGTTCAGTGTCTATATTTCTGAATCTTGTGACCCCTGCCTGTAAGCCAGCCAAATCATTGTTTCCCAACATGAATATACCATCCTGTTTCCTAGGCAAGTCTGAATAATCAGGTTCCTTGAAGACACAATCTTCAGCTCCAGGGAGCTGAGGGTAAAAATAATGGTTGAGGTATTTATCTCACAGATACAAGGCACAATGTTCCGTTCTCAGCCTTGGTCACTGTCTGGTTACTAGCTAGGCATGTAATAGTCTCAAGATTAATTATCTATTATTTTCCTATGATATTGCAGACACTGTGTAACCATTGCAATAACAAAAATAGCCACAATATTGTTGTGGCTCTGTTCCACTTAAATGTTACAGAATATGTGCACAAGGAAAAGTGTGGGTAAGACTACCAATGCTGTTAGAAATTGTCAGTTATTTTTTATTGAAAAAATATCTAAAAGACAATGTGCACCCTGCAGTGCTAGTGCATGTTTCCCAGGTGTGTGTGTGTGTGTGTGTGTGTGTGTGTGTGTGTGTGTGTGTGTGTGTGTGTGTGTGTGTGTGTGTGTATGCATAAATGTACATTTGGATTACAAGCTAAGACTAATACTGGTATGTCCTTCAGTCCTGGTACAGATGGACGTTACTAGTTATGGTACAATAATCTGAGTCCTATAACATCAAAGGACCAGTTCATTAAATTTTGGCTGCAAAGAAGAAAAAGAAAACGTCCCCTACACTCCTTTAATTAATATATCATCCTCTGACATCATGCAATCTCAGGGGAAGATGGCAGAACTTAGCAAAATAGTCTGTCACTGTTGTGAGACTTGACATATCTTATATTTACCGTTTCACTTGAAGAATCCTTGATTTGTGAATCAAACCACTGTACAACGGCAGTAGCAGGGACATTAACTGTTGGTCAGGTACACCGATTTTATTTATTTATTTAACTATGTATGTACGTATGTCTTTATGTCCTGCTGACCGTCACCCCTCCCCAATTAGTGCTAAGGCCATTCATTCACTCACTGGTGGAGTAATCATCCAGGCAGGCAGACAGGTTGCAAGTGCCCTCCCCTGTGTCATAGCTTCTGCCTTGCTACAGGCACAGGGGATATCCTTGTCCCAGTAGCCTGAAGATCTGGATTTATCACCTCAGACTGTGGCCGCTTGTGTTTAACACCTAGATAATAATTGACTAGCCAGGATAACTATAGCTGTGTCATTTATGAGGTGGAGCTCAGGGGCATTTCTATTACATGTGACCCCACCCACCACCTGGTTGCTGACATGCACACCCACATCATCTCCACCAACCCACACATGCGCATATTATGAAGATTACTATCAGCAGCACTGCCCAAGTTCCTGATCATATGCTGCATGTCACACACCGCCATGTTGTAGAGTGCTGGCACTGCAGCTATCAGACTGTCTCCCTCCTGTGAGAATAGGCAAACCACCCTCTCTCCTTTGTTGTCCCCACTAGTACCACAACTAGTAAGGGGTCTCAGACAGGTTTTTATCCCTCTGCACCACACTGCTAACTACACATTTGATTTTACTGACTGAAAAATGTTGTCCACTCCATCATATCTCTCAAAAGTGCCTTATTGCAAGGAATATTCTTCATTCTCAGTCTTAAAAAGTCCATGTTCCTCGTTGTTCTGCTTTGAAAGGTCTGTGACACAGACAGTGTTAAAATTTTTTAACTAATCCATAGTAAACAATGCTGAATCATATTACTTGGTTAAAAGAATATTTTATAACTATAATGTAACATAGTTAACAATCCTGTGCACTTTCTAGCTGAAGGTATTAGTTAGCTGTCAGTAATTATTCCACATTTTGACCATTTGAGCTTTTCTTCCTGGGCCTCCGCTGAAAACAAGCTTCTGGCCCAGTCGGATGGATACTACCCGATTAACAGATGTAATAAAATAAAATAAAAAATTTGTTCCACATTATGAGAGGTAGTGTTCCACATTTTGGGAATGGGAGGTTGAGAGCTATACACTGCAGTCCAGTCCACTTTTTCCCCCCTATCATGTGTAAATAAAACAAGCAAGCTTGTCTTTTAACTATCTTCAATTTATTAGGTCTGCTGCTTCCAATCTTCTTCAGGAACAAAAGGCACTTGCAGGGTACACTAATGCATACATCTCAATTAACGGGGACAGCAACACAATGATGCAAAAGGGAAAAAAGAATTGCAGCAATCATTTCACATAATAAATATCCCAGTACTCACTCCCTTAATACTAAACAACAGCAACATGTAAATCACTCCAAGTTCTCACTATTCGTACTGCATCCTGACTTTTTTGTTGTATGCTTGTAAGCTGCAGTTTCACATTTGACAAAGCCCAGCATTCACTGTTAAGTATACTGCTCTTAACAGCTAATTAATCCTTAATGACTGTGTGTTTAGGCTTGCCAGTACCTTATTCTATAACCAGCCAACATAGTCATTAGATCAGTTGGGGGGGGGGGGTTGACAAGCTAAGCGTTTACAGGAAGATAGTCGATTAAGGGGTGGGAGGGTAGAACAAACAGCAGCAAAGTATCCTGATGTCATTGAAATCTAATTGACTTCTCAGCTGTGTGTGTGTGTGTGTGTGTGTGTGTGTGTGTGTGTGTGTGTGTGTGTGTGTGTGTGTGTGTGTGTGTGTGTGTGTGGCAAGTAGCAGAGATGAGAGCCAGGCTATGCTTGCCTCCCGGCTAGTGCCGTGTTACCGGCAGCAGGACAATTAATTTCACTGAGTGGTGGACTAAGAAGCATAACTCAGGGTCTAATCTTCTTGTCAAACAGTGCATGGTTTTGCAGGTTTGTGTTATTTGTCATTTGTTGTTGTTATGTTGTGCAATAGTTATGGGGTGAGGGGTGTTACTTTCTATATAAGATGTATAATTGATATAGCTTGTTCTGTAGCAACAGAATAGCCATCTCATTTCACTGGTGTAGGTCTCATGCAAAGTTTCAGCACATGTCTAGGAATCAGTGCTACATGACTCATTGATAGAGGGATTAGATTCTATAATATATTAGAAATGGTCCAGGCACTTAGTGAAGTTTCTAGCTATTTCAGTTAATGTATATCAGACTGTATTGCATGACATAACAAGGGAATTTGTTAACGTTCCTTTATAGAAATTATATCATTGCAATAACTGTCATCACATCACTTAAAAGCAAGCGAGTAAATAAACAAAAGGATGTTAATGATTTATTGTAACTCCAAGGCTGGGTAGTTGCAGTATGAGTGCCATAAAGATATATTTTGTTTGCATTTCAATTTGACAATCTGGAACACATGGAGAACCATACTTTTTATTACAGAATCTAGGACTGCATACTGTGTATCAAAACCATTTTAGTCTAATATGGCAAACAGAAATCTATGTGAAACATTTGCATTTATAACTGTTACAAGCATATCTTTCAGCACCAGTTTATACTTTAGTGTTCACAGGTAAATAGTAGGCAGTCAGTATTAAAACCATTATTAGTCTGTCCCAGCAACATCCTGTATCTAATGTTTCTTCCTGATTTGGGGAGGTATACACAGGATAGGTCTGGGGAGAATATGTGATGCTCAGCTTGTTGTTGATGCCAATCATAACTGCAGCAAGGGTACTGCTCTGTTTGACAAGTAGAGGTAGTGTATTCAAGAGGCAGGAAATGCATTGGGATATGTATTTGCCAAGCCAATACATTCTGTTAATCTGCTGATAAAGATTAGGCACCCTCATATGAATGTTTGATGAACCATTAATTCTATAAAGACATACAAGGGTAAGGAGGGTAGGGTCTATAAAAGACGCAATACGTGGAGAGGCAGCCAGTCAGTCAGGATAACCATACCTCTAAACGGCTTAGAGCAGGAAATCTGGACAAAGTCACAAATAATGGGGGGAGAAAGGCCCCAAATTAGAGACACTTTAAGTATTTTTCTTACAAACATAGAAAGTTGATAGAATAAACAGGTTTTGCATTAGCATGAATTTTCTGACGGATATGAAGTCTGAAAATCAAATGTCTGCCATTATTTTCTGACTTCAGTCCCCAATAATTCATCTGTGATTTGCCAGAAAATCACAATTTTAAGAGAAATGGACCAAAACTATGAGTCAAAAATCTGGACATTCTGCAAAAATCTGGATAGTTGAGAACTATGAGAATAACCAAGCGAATTAAGATCTGTGGCTTTTTTTTAAGTACATTAATATATTTGTCTACATGCCAAATGGGAGCATTGTATTCAGTAATTTATTAGGTAAAAGATGAGCAAAGGGAAAGTAAGACTTCTTAAAATCTGAATAAGATCCCTTGGTTATTAATGGATTTACATCATTGAACTGAACCCACATTCAATGAATGTCGTGCATTTGAAAATAAATCACTGAAAACCACTTTTGGGCAATTTTTAAATAACTTTTCTTTTTTTTTTTTTTTTTTTTTTTTTTTTTGCTAGAGGAATGCCCCCTATACCCTTCATGTTGGAGAGGACCCACATCTCCCAAATTATATACACAAGCTCTGAGGTCACACAATAGTAAGAAAAAGTGCAAACTTAATGATCGACAAAAGTATTTTCAGAAAACTCAAATGAACCACACTGGATGAATGTGCATTCGTTAACACATCAGCAACCCTTATTAATGTAACCACATAAAGGTAGATAAAAAAAGGAGATGTGATAGCCAAAGCTGCCTAGATCTCTAATTATAGCTTCTGTTTTTAAGGGTATGTCAACTATGTGATAGAATAAGAAGTTATTTCATTTCCCAAACTGAACCATACTACATTTTTGTACTTAGTCTGAGGCCATTGTCTTTGTACTGGTTATTTGCATAGTATTACCCTTCTCGGAGTAGCTGTATGTCCGTGGAGACATGAGTGTCAACATCTAATTTACAGTCAACCTCAAACAAAGATGGTCAGAGACTAGAGATACTGGGTTGCAGATCAGAGATGTAAATGCTGAGCACAAGAATAGCCAGTACTGACCCTATGGGACACCTCTTGTGACATTGTTACTTTCTGAGTGGCACCTGCAACTCTAACAACACGGGTTGTGTCTATCAGCCAGTTAACATATGGGTTAATGCTCAGGCCTACAACATTATCAAAAATGCAAGCCTGGGGATAGAATCAAATGCCTTGACCAGGTCAAGATACAGGTCTGGGGACTGAGCAACTACTGTTTACCATGGCAGTTAGTTACCTTTTCAAGTAACTTAATGAACTTAAGGAGGTAGGATCTTCCTTTGTAAAGCCAGAATTATATAATCCAGGCTAAGACTTTCAATATCAAAATTTATCAGACAATAAATGATAGGTTTGGTCTGATGACTGATCTACTGCCTAGGCTTATTAGGCTGATGGATCTATATTTACCAGGATCAGTAGCAGGGCCAACTTTGTGTAAGGGCTTTAACATAGATGTTGTCCAGGCTTCTGGTATGTAACTCGTGGCAAGGCTTACATTAAAGGGGATTAGTAAGGGTTCAGATAAGCCATATTTGCAGTGATAGTCCTGAAACCTGGTACATTATCAAATCACGTGAGAGGTTTTGTTCTGTAGTAACCTAAGGTGATGTCAGGGGATGAAGGATCATGGAGCAGCTATGACAGCAGGTAGGTTAAAGATAGCACTAAATTTGTCATCTAGCATAGTAGCTATTTCACTGGGTTGTGACTTGGTAGCATATTTTTGGATTAGTTCAGAATCACTCTGAGTGTAGCTGGGTACTAATTCATTAACTTCCTAATATAGTTAAGGAAAGATTTATAATAACTTTTAGTTTAAGTCATGTGGTTAATTATTATGGAAGGTTATTTAAAGTAATAATTATTATTATGGACACCTCCTCTGCACTCATTGACATACTATGGTGTCACTGTATACATTAATGCTGTCATTTGGGGGTTTGTTTCATGATTATTTACCATTTTTATTTGAAGTTTTGTCAAATGTGCTGCATGTATTACATTGCATCAGGTTGATAGCACAATGTAGTATGCTTTTTTAAGTACATTTAACACTCAACCTCCCCATCATGCATAGCACAATGTAGTCTGGCATTATAAGCATATTTAACGTTGCACCTCCTTTTCATTCCTACCCTCCCCTTACCCATTTTATACATGGCTTATGCACTTTTGAATGCCTCTGTGGATTTATTAACCTCCCCACCCATCCTTATTTTCCATTCCATGACTTGACATCTCTGTCCGAAAAAGTACTCTTGGAAATCCACAAAATACATGGTGCCTATAGTCTGTTCCCTGTACCTCCTCCTTTCCCTGCTGTACCCTTCTTGGCCAGAGGTGATCCCCTCATATATGTCTGGCATAATGTTGTGCAACACAGTCATGACCCCCACAACTCTTCCGGTAGCATGCAGATGCGAATCACTCCTGGAGAAAACAACCAAGGCTGCAGTTGCCATTGTCAGCTGTAATGTTGCTGTATAACCTATCTGTACAAGGTCAGTCTGAAGAAAGGTTTACATTGTGTTTAGGCTTATACTGCAGCAGGGCTGTTCATTGTGAATGGTTTATGTTGTTAACATTTTGAATTAGACTGGAATGGGGCAATTTTGTCAGAATGGATTAAGCTGTTAATGTTGCTTGATGCTTTGGTTTAGATACCGTTAACATTTCTCCTGCAGTAGTCAGAGAGGAAGATGTCTGGCAGCTAACTGTGGTATAACTGATCTTTGGAGTGAGTGGACCCCTGAGGGATTGGCTATCTTGATTCAGTGCAAGGGTGTGTCACAGTGTAACGCTGCTACTAAAGACTAGTCAAGTATTAGTGTGGACATCTATATAAGTAGTTCTCCTGTTCTGGTACATGGGCTAGTTACACTGCAAGACTGTTACTAAAAGTTAGGGGAGGTAAGCGATTTATTTAAATGGAGCAGAGTTATAAAACCTTAACTGAAAAAATAATAAAAGTATAATGTTGTGGACCAGTATGTAACCACAGGTTAACAGTAGTTGTATTTTGTGACCATATGCTGTCTTGGAAAATGGCTATCATTTGGGGGTATCTTTTAGTAGGCGGAGCAGCATGGATGACTGTGGAGGAACAGGACAACATCAATGAGTGAGGGAAGGGGTAGCAATATTCGAACTTAGAGTTCAAAGTTGAAAAAAACTACACCCTTTTGTGCTCATGACAAGCATTACTGACCTGTGAATTAAATCACTTATGAATAACCACAGGAGAAGGCAATTAATGTTGCTGGTTGGACACTCGGGTTTTATTTTGTAACTATAAAAAGAGGATGCACAACACTCCTAAAATATTTGTACATGTAAAATATTTCTTATCATCCCCTCTTCTACTGATGAGTATGAAATAAGCTTCTGTTTAATATTAAATGTTCCTATATTGCAAAGTTTAGATGAGATATATTGTCAGGCTGAACGCTTACATTTACATAGTTATTAGTGAAGAAGAACATAAGGAGACCACAGGCAGAACCGCATGGTACCAGAACAGAGTCCGAGCTTCATAAATAGGGCTGGAAAACTGACAACAACACTGATACATAGACAACTGACTAAAAAGGGGGTCTCTTTGTGTCATGAGATCATAAGATGACAAGAAATGCAAGACAACCGAGTCTTGTGACCATTTATGCCTTGCCAGTACATACCCTTTGACTGTACCTCTTTTTCAAGGAGGGATATGCCAATGAATCATCATCATCATTATTATTCATCACCCCCCCCCTTTCTCATTTTCTACATGGGGTTGGGTATCGTGTCAACTGTCACCATCTCTCTCTTTCTTGATTCAATGCCACTCTCCTACCTTCCTCAACAGTCATGCCCGACTGTTGCAGATCTTCACTCACACAATCCATCCACCTCTTGGATGGATGCCCTGATTTCCTCTTATCTTCTTCCAGTCTGTCAAAAATCATCTTCACCAGATTGTCTTCTACTTTTCTGCATGTGTCCGATCTTTTCTGCAGTTGGAGCTGCTTCTGCTCTGGTGTCCTCATTTCTTCATCTGTCCCACAGTGGGCAAACTACCACCCATCTCAGGCACTTCATCTTCATGACCTCTAGCTTCCTCAACTGTTGTGCATTTACTGCCCAGGTTTCTGCACCATACAGTAGTACTGGTTGCACCACTGTTTTGTACACCTTACTTTTCAGCTTCTTTGGCCTTCTTCTGTCATATACTACCCCTGACACTCTGGCCCAATTGGCTGCAGTCCCACTGATTCTTTAGACCTCCTCATTCAGATTTCCCTCCTCCTCAACCACCCCTCTCAGATACATGAAGCTCTTAACCTGCTACACTATTTACACTATTTTCCCTTTTATCTCAATTCTCAGCTTCTTCTGATTTAACAATTTGCTTCCATCACACCTGTTTTATCTGTACTCAGTATCATCCCATGTACCTTCACTTTTACATTCTATCCCCCTATCCTTTGCTGACGTTCTTCCTCAGAGTCTGCATGTAATGCCACATCATCTGCATGTAATGCCACATTGACTGCACACAGCAACTTTGTTGATGTATCCCCTTTTACCTGTTTGCTAATGTTGTCCATCACCAGTATGAACCGCAATGGGCTAAGTATTGAACCCTGATGCACACCAATCCCACTGGGAGCCCCTCTATGAGACTGAACACTGTTTGTACTTGAGTTATTGGGTCATTGATCATAGCCTGCACTAAATCTACCGATGTTTCTGAAACATCAAACCTTCCTTCACAGGCTTCTGAAGCCTCTCCCTCACCATAATTCCCATGCCATTTCTAGTCTGTCCTCCTGCTGTGTTGTTGAGTAGTGGACTCTGGATTCCAAGCCAATAGCTTTGCTGTACTGCCCTTCCATCTTATTTCCTGGATACATAGAATGTCCAGCCTCTTTCTAACCATCATGTCATCCATTTCCAAATTGCATCCTGTCAGTGAACATGCACTGAGTGTAGCAATTTTTAGTTCTTGTTGGCAGGTTGATGAGGTGAAGCCAGGGAGGAATTTATGAATACTCATTCAGTCATCCAGTTCCCATTTGAAGGAAGCAGGCTTCTATTCCAGAAGTGAGGAAGGTGTTGAGTAATGAACCTATCTCTCCACCATGTTTTATTTATTTGCTGATGAAAATTTGGAGCTTGGTTATGGTACTTTTGTGGGACAATTTGATTTGAGAGGAAACAAGAGATCCAGGACCACTGGGTCCCTAATGGCACCCAAGGAAAGGCATAGATTTTATCTCAGATGTCTATAAGATACTGAATAAAGGGCCAGTGTTTCCAGACTTTTCCTGTGGCTTTGGATTTTTTAAGACAGTGATCTTAGTTACCCTTTGCATCTTTCTAGTTGTTTGATGTGTCTAGTGAGGTACATTACAAAAGGACACTGCATTCAATAGTTGGCTTAATCAATGTATATAGGGGGGAATGGCCTCTTTAGATCTGGATAATATCCCTTTGGTAATTAGCTGTGCTAAGTAGAAGAGCCTTCTGACTACTGTTGTCACATGATGATTACAAGAGAAAGAATTACCAAGCGGAGTTCCAAGGTCTTTAACAACATTCTCATTTTAGGGTTGGGTGTTGTTTATGTTGTATGCTGGATAAAGGTTTTTTTACCAAATGTGACAATATTTCACTCTTTAGTGTTTGATTTGAGCCCATTTTATTATATCAGATATTTGCAAGTGTAAGTTCTTGCTAGAGGGCTTTGGTGTCAGACAGGAACTTGACAATTACTCCTAGTTTTCAGTCATCTGCAAACTTGGTTAGCCAGAGTTCTTGTTTCATGGTCTGGAGATTAGATAAGTAAAAGCAAAACAGAAGTGACCCTTGCAATGAGCCTTGTGGGACACTAATGGTCACCTTCATATTCTCTGATGAGGTACTTGCTATATGCACAATATGGGTTGCCTTTTAGCCACTTTGCTATCCATCTTAATGTATAGGTTCTGTTTTGTAATGCATTAAGCTTACTAACTATGCTTGCAGGAGGGACTGGGATCTAGCCTGATGAGATTTTCAATATCCTAGCTTATCTGGTCAGTTATAATATGTTCCATGGCTTTGAAAATAAGACTTGTCAAGTTGATGGGCCTGTAATTCACAGAGTGAGTGATGTAGCCACTTGTGGCATCACTACTGCTGTGTGCCAGTCCTCAGGGACAAAGTCAGTGGATAAACTCGGGTTAACCAGTTTAAGGAGTGGCTCTACCAGGGCTTGTTTAGTACTATTCATTAACCAGACAAGTCTATTTATTAAACAGCCATGTGTATTTTCAGGTCACATGGAGGAAGTATTTTTAGTCCTGGAGATCTCCCTCATAACGTGGTCTTTAGTGATGATGAAGGTTCTGAGAGATTCAAGGGTAACCTGGATTTGGATAGGCATCTGTTGGGTAACATTCACACTAAATTTAATTGCTAGTATATTGGCAATGCCCATTTCTTATTTTTTTCTTTACTGAGTGTAGCTCCCACTGTATTTCATGTAGAAGTAATAGACTGTAGTTTCCTATTACACCACAAAGTGGAGCTTCTTTTCAGGAATATCAAAGACAATTTCAAAAGTGAAAGGAGAGACTGAAAGACTAGCTGAAGGAGGGAAGACTGAAACACATAGCTGATGGGAAAAGGGCCTTGCAGCATGACGGAATTTTCTTTTCTAGTGCTTTGGCACAGGGAAGGTAAGTGAGGTAGCAGACTGTGTCTGTCTCTGGCTGAACTCCTGGATGTTGTTATTTTGTGGAATCAGGAGAGAAGTCTGAAACCAGTAGATCCATGCCTACTATGATTCAGCAAGAAAAGGAGTTCCTTTGGGCCTAGTACAGAGAAGCCATAGATGATTACCAGAGTTCTGGTAGGCGATTTTCTGCTTTTCTCATCAGAGGAACCATGGCGCCTGGTCACTATGATATTCTCAACGGAGTGCTGAGTGGCTCTGGGCATCATTTTATATCTTTATAAGATTGTGGTTCCCCCCAATGCTTTGTGGATTACAAATAACTGGAATCCATATGAGCTCCAACTTGGGCCCCATTATGCTGTCAGCAAGACTGCAAATAGTCACTGCCCAGTGAACAGGTTATAATAGAGTGTTTAATAGTTGGTCTGTTTAGAATTGATCAAGGGGGTAGAGGGTGTTAGTACTGCTGAATGACAATGCATTCTCTCATATTTGTATTGTGGCATTATAAATCTTTATTGTTCAATGATAATGCATTTTGCCATGTTAGTACTGCTGCCTTAAAAATCTTTACTGCTCAATGACATTGCATTTTCTCATATTTGTATTGTTGCATTATAAAACCTCATTGTTCAATGAAATTGCATTTTGCTCGTGTTACTATTGCTGTCTTCAATAATTTTGCTGCTCAATGACATTGCATTTCTCATATCTGTATTGTTGTATCATGACTCTTTTATTGCTTAATGACATTGCATTTTTTCCCATGTTTGTATTGCTGCATTATAAAGCATTACTGCTCATTGATATTGCCTTCTTTGTGCATGTTTAAATGTCAAAACTTTCTTCTTTTGAGTTTTGGGGAAGAGGGTGAATGTATGTTTTATTGCATGCATATCTCACCTTGCTTTATTGCTAATTGGTGCACTGTTGAAATAATTTGTTTATGATTGTATTGTTGGCTTTTTAAACTAGATGTGTCACTAGAATAAAATCTGTCTCTCTTGTCACCTTGCAGTGTTGGGCCTATAGGGGTGTCACCAGAGTCAGGTAGGAAGGAACCCATAACTCTTCAGCTACACCTGCGGGTGCACTACATTTGGGGGCTTGTCTGGGATTTCCTGTACTGCCTTGGACTCCACCCTATTCCCCTGTATGTGTGAAAATCAAATCCAGCAGAAACATGAACCCAGAAGTAACTGCTAAGTGGTGCATAATGCTCAGTCAGAGCATTGCTTAGTTCTGGTGTTGCCAGGGGGTCACATGGACTGGTATACAAATACATTAAGTCACAGAATCCTTGCCAGTTGTGGGGCATGTATTTTTGTTGGACAGAACCCTACCAAGCAGAGCACACTGGCCTTATTAGAATGGAAAAGTCCTTTAGTGTATGAGCACATACCTTCGAGTGTACAAATTTCAGGTGAGAGTGTAGTCTGTGTGGTAATCCCTGAGAAGTGCACTACCTCAGCAACAGAGAAAATACCTGTGGAAGCTATCCAAGTAGGTCAGAACCTTACACCAGAAGCTGCAGCTTCACTGCCCATAAATGCTATAGGGCCTGAAGTTTTGAATGCTTTGGAAAGTATTGTAGAAAAATGTGTAAAGCCTACACAGCCATTCACTGGATTTGGCTACCGCAAATTGTGTTTCTTTTCTGGCAAATAACCCACACCTCAGGGAAAGGAACATTCTGAATCCTGGATGGATCAGGCTTCACAAGCCCTAGAGGAGTGGGATATCCCAGAATCTCAGAAGAGGCAGCAGATTGCTGAAAGTCTAAAGGGATTAGCTGTGGATACCATACGCAACCTAAGGATGGGTAAGCAAGATTGCATGGCCAATGACTATTTAGGAGTACTGCAGGATGTGTTTGGAAGGACCAAGAGGGTTGCTGACCTACTGCATCAGTTTGAACATACATACCACAAAGTTGGTGAGAAACTATCTGATTACTTTAAGCGATTAGATAAAATGCTCCATCAGATCATCCAAAAGAAGGGGATGGATCTGAAAGTAGCCGAGCAAGTATGGATCGGGCAAATTTTACAGTGAGCTCAAGCTATGGACCCCATTGTGTGGAAAATGAGGATGAGAAATAGGGAAGAGACTCTAACTTATTCTCGGTTGATTAAAGAGGTGAGGGAAGAGGAATCCCTGTTGGAAGCCAAATCTCAGTGCTCAACAGCAACTAAAACAGTGAGTGAACACCAGCAGGAGCCTATAGCTATGCTCACTACTCAAACAGGAGTTGTGGCCCAGAGTGTCCGCAATGTAAAGGTGTCACAGTTGCAGATGCAGGTGTCTTCCCTGACCGACACCATAGCTCAAGTCACCAAGACAGTTGCAGAATTGCAGAAAGCCATGGTAACTTTAGCTGAAGGGAGGAATACATCAGCTAGAACCTCCATGAAAGGACTCAGGGAAGAACCGAATCAGCCAATGCTCAGAGTTCCTACTGTAGTTTGTTTTTGCTGTGGAGATACATGGCATATAAAGTGACAGTGTCCTAATGCAGATAACTTGAAAAGAGTGAATGAACTATTATTGGCTAGTGTAATGCAGGGAAACTTCAAAGGGCCTCAGTGAAGGAGGCAGCTGAGTGCCCAGTTACAAAGAGCTCCATAAAATCTAACATCAAGAGACAGCATCCTGGATCTCCTTTCCACACTAACCCTTGTAATGGGGAGAGAAACTACCTACTATGCACCCTTCTAGCTCATCTGAGGTGAACAACCGAATTGGAAAGCCATCTCAGCCAAAATCTCAGCATCTGGGACCACAAAACATTACTAAGCAAGAGTCTTATCCGTAAAATGGCAAGGTCAACTGATGGCACCTTAACCACATGCTGACTGCCGTACAGCTGAACAACATGAAAACAGAAACTACCCGAGGGCCTACAGGGACCGTTCCCTGTCGTGCCAGTAAAAATAGATGGAGTATATAGTAAAGCACTGTTGGATACTGGTGCACAAATCACCATTCTGTACAGAGACTTACCTATAACAGTTTGGGACGTAGTACACAGGAACCTGTGACCACAGCTCATCGGATGGTCTGCACTCATAATCCCTATGTCTCCTACTCCAGTGGTGACACCCTATCCCAAGTTAAGCATAAGGCTGATTACCCTTGGTGGAATGTACCTTTTGAATGCAAAAATATTGATCAGATGATGGTGCATTAGTGTTTGTAAATATTTTCTGCTAATCTACCTTTGACTTGTGGGGGACCCAAGATTTTCAAATGGGGGGAGAGTGTAGCTCCCACTGTATTTCATGTAGAAGTAAAAGAATGTAGTTTCCCATTACACCACAAGGTGGAACTCCTTTTCATGAATATAAAAGATAATTTCGAAAGTGAAAGAAGAGACTGGAAGACTAGCTGAAGGAGGGAAGACTGAAACACGTAGCTGAAGGGAAAAGGGCCTTGCAGCATGACTGGATTTTCTTTTCTAGTGCTTTGCAACAGGGAAGGGAAGTGAAGAAGCAGATTGTGTCTGCCTCTGTCTGAAATCCTGGATGATGGTATTTTGTGGAATCAGGAGAGAAGTCTGAAACCAGTAGCTCCATGTCTGCTATGGTTCAGCAAGAAAAGGAGTTCCCTTGGGCCTAGTACCAAGAAGCCATAGATGATTACCAGAGTTCTGGTAGGTGAATTTCTACTTTTCTCATCAGAGCAACCACGACGCCTGATTATTACAATATTCTCAATGTAGTGGTGAGAGGCTCTGGCCATTATTTTATATCTTTATAAAATTGTGGTCCACCCCAAATGCTTTGTGGATTACAAATAACTGGGATCCATATGAACTCCAACTTGGGCCCCATCATGCCGGCAGCAAGACTGTAAATAGTCAGTGAACAGGGTATAATAGGGTGTTTCATAGTTGGTCTGTTTTGAATTGATCAAGGGGGGTAGAGGGTGTTAGTACTGCTGAATGAAATTGGATTCTCTCATATTTGTATTGTGGCAGTATAAATCTTTATTGTTCAATGATAATGCATTTTGCCATGATAGTACTGCTGCCTTAAAAATCTTTACTGCTCAATGACATTGCATTTTCTCATATTTGTATTGTTGCATTATAAATCCTCATTGTTCAATGAAATTGCATTTTACTCATGTTAGTACTGCTGTCTTCAGTAATTTTGCTGCTCAATGACATTGCATTTTCTCATATCTGTATTGTTGTATCATGACTCTTTTATTGCTTAATGACATTGCATTTTTTCCTGTGTTTGTATTGCTGCATTGTAAAGCTTTACTGCTCATTGATATTGCCTCCTTTGTGCATGTTTGAATGTCAAGACTTTCTTCTGTTGAGTACTGGGGAAGAGGGTGAATGTATGTTTTATTGCATGCATATCTCACCTTGCTTTATTGCTAACTGGTGCACTGTTGAAATAATTTGTTTATGGTTGTGCTATTGGCTTTTTAAACTAGATGTGTCACCAAGAATAAAATCTGTCCCTCTTGCCACCTTGGTGTGTTGGGCCTATAGGGGTGTCACCAGAATCAGGTAGGAAGGAACCCATATCTCTTCAGCTACACCTGCGGGTGCGCTACATGTGTTACATACTGAAGTGGCATGTGTTAATACCACAAAAGTTACTTTTTTGCCCGTGCAAGTTAAATGTTCTATACTCCATGAACATTGTGTTTTGTAACTTAAACAAGCACAGCAGAGCATTTATCTACACCTGCACATTTTGTGACAAGTTGTGGTTATGTGTAAAATATAAAAAAAACAATGTCAATGCTCTGGTAAAGGATGGGCTCATAAAAAGCAAATAATCCCAAAAAAAACAAATGAATGAGTCACTCCACCACGTCTGTAATTCTGTAGAAATCACTTTTATTCTTAAACAAACAGTAAGTGCTTTCACGGTTTCTCGAACCGCTTCATCAGACTGACTAAAACAACAAATTGACTCCTATTTAACTATAAAAGCATGTATAGCAGTTAATCAATTAATCAATAAACCTATAATACAATAAATATGTAATTAAGAATTTTCTTTAAAAACTGTGCCAAAAGGGTATAAAAAATGTATATAATACAACATCACAATGTAATCAATGTTTAAGAGCTCTATTTTTTAAAAATGCCTTCAAGGAAACTGCTTCATTAATTCCTGGATAATTATATGCATTTAATTTTAAAATCCACCTCTGTTCAGCTGTTTCTGTTCTGTTGGTCAAGTCACCACCTCTCATTCCTTACTTCCTTTAAAATTTCTAACACTAAAAATTTAAAGGAATGTGTGTTGCCAGCTACCTCAACATGTTTCGCCAGGGCATTTGTCTCTTTTTTATTTAAAATGTCCCCGTAATGCTCTTGTATATGTTCTTTCAACATGCGGGTGGTTTCACCAATATAATAAGCCTGGCAGACTACACAGAACGCAAAATAGACAATGTTCTTAGTTACTGTAACCCCTTTTGTGTTAGTTGTAGCTTATGATATGGGTCTGTTGATTCTGCATTACATTTTGGCTATTATCTGATTTAACACTGCCGTGTCTCCTTGAGTGAGTAGATGGCCTTCCACAATATGGCAATGCTTATTGTGATTTAAACTTGTAAACTAATATATATTTGAAGTACAAGAAATCCTTACAATTAGCGGCTTTTGTTCTGCATCTCTCTTTTACAATTTCTCATGTAGTTGCTCCTGTTTAATAACTGTTTAATAACTGCATTTTCTGACCATCTGAGTGATTCACTACAGTGCTACTTAAAACATCATGAAATTTAATTAAAATGGTTATGATATCCACCAAATGTCTGAACCTTCGGTTCTTCTCATACTGAGCAGGATTGCTATCGCAACAATGCATCATCAGTAGGGTAAAACTAACCTACTAACTGTCTCACGACTGTCTAATCCCAGCTCACATTCCCTATTAGTGGGTGAACAATCCAGTACTAGGTGAATTCTGCTTCTTCTTTCCCCGTTGATTCAGCTAAGCCCATTGCCTTGGCTGTGGTTTTGCTAGATAGTAGGTAGGGACAGTGGGAATCTCATTCATCCATTCATATGCATCACTAATTAGATGAAGAGACATTTGGCTACCTTAAGAAAGTCATAGTTATTCCCGCCATTTACTCTCGTCGGTAGTAGTGATGGGCGGTGTGTACAAAGGGGGTGGGACTTAATCAATGCAAGCTTATGACCCATACTTACCGGAAATTCCTCGTTCATGGCGAGTAATTGCAATCTCCAGTCCCTATCATGAATGGAGTTCAACGGATTACCCAGACCTGTTGATCAAAGATAGACACATGCTGAGCCATTCAGTGTAGCACATGTGCAGCCCTGGACATCTAAGGGCATCACAGCTCTTTTATTGCTCAATCTCTTGTTCCTCTAAGAAGTTGGAGACAACCGCACAGGGCCGTATAAATAGTTAGCATTGCGGAGTCTCATTCATTATGCTGTATGCACGAGGGCAACTTGTTCAAGATTTTGCTCAGTGTACTTAGTATCCGGACTTTTCTATTTTCAGATTTTTATGTGTGGTCATTTATAGTTCCATTGTTATGCATTAGAAGTATACAAGACACACATTGGCTACCTATTCTGCCCATTATAACTTGATACACATTGAAGCCCTGCTGCATTTGTAAGATATGTACATGAAAAGCTGTGGTGATCTACTCTGCCCTGTAAAATGGTGCACACAATTTTTGTGTACATACAAGCTAGGATCATGTACTTCATATTGTCAAACGTGCCTATAATAACATCGTCTTGATACAATAATATGCATGCCCTAAAGCGATAAATCTTACGTATATCCTATGTTCAATAAAAAGGTGTGCGATGTGCTCTATGCAAAAAAATATGAAATTCAGAAAATATTCTTGGACCTATGTATCCCACCGTGTGTGAATGTGGACAGTTTCTGAATCACTTGTCCATGAACTTGATGTGTCAGTCTATTGTGCTTTAAGCTTATTGGCAAGTACAAAACAAGTTGTACTATAGTTTTAAAAACCTAGAATCAGTTAACTGAGTATGATTGTCATGTGGTTCATGCCTCTGTACCTGATTATTTTAATTAAATAATTTAAGTACTTAGCAGTCATGTCTCTGCTTCTTTACTTAATCATTCTGACAATTTAAGAAATGAGTATCAGAATTGTAAGTAGTGTTACTAGTCATGCAAATGAATAAGCAAGCAATAATGCCTGACAGGAAGGGTGTTACAGGGAAATAACAGACCAACCCTGAATGCTCCATTATTTACCTATAATGCCCACCCTGTCAGGTATTATTGCAATTGGATAATGAGCTATCTGTTAACTCTTTTAGTATATACTTTTATTTATTATTATTTTATTTTTTATAAAAATTATTTACTCCTCCTAATGTTTAAAAGGTGCTGTAACAAATCTATTTTTTGGGGAGAAAGTATTTACATCCAAAGTATAAGCTAAGTAAGTATTTAATAACAAACATGCATACACACACACACACACACACACACACACACACACACACACACATAAAAAAATGTGCCTAGCAATTACAGCCACTTTTTTGACTGTGTATACCTCAGATGTCATATTGAAAATAAATAAATAAATGAAAAAATACATAAATAACAATAATCCATCAAAAAACATTGCAACTCCCCACACACTCTGTTTGTCTGTTTCTCTCTCTCTCTCTCTCTCTCTCTCTCTCACGCATACACATACAGCTTGTTAAGGACTTCAAACTCTGCTCTAACCCTTCTGAATTTAAAAATGTTTGTTGTACTACTGCACTATTTAAAGACTTTAAACTCTGCTTTAACCCTCCTGTACTTAAAAATGTTTGTCGTACTACTGCACTGTTTAAGGACTTCAAACTCTGCTTTAACCCTTTTGTACTTAAAAATCTTTGTCATACTACTGCACCATTTAAGGACTTCAAACTCTGCTTTAACCTTTTTCTACTTAAAAATCGTTGTCGTAACTATGTAAGGACTTCAAACTCTGTTTTAATCCTTCTGTACCTAAAAATGTTTGTCGTACTACTGCACTATTTAAGGACTTCAACCTCTGCTTTAACACTTCTGTACTTAAAAATCTTTGTCGTACTACTGCACTTTTTAAGGACTTCAAACTCTGCTTTAACCCTTCTGTACTTAAAAATCTTTGTCATACTACTGCACTATTTAAAAACTCCAAACTCTGCTTTAACCCTTCTGTACTTAAATATCTTTGTCATACTACTGCACTATTTAAGCACTTCAAACTCTGCTTTAACCCTTCTATACTTAAAAATCTTTCTCGTACTACTGCACTATTTAAGGACTTCAAACTCTGCTTTAACCCTTCAGCACTTAAAAATCTTTGTCATACTACTGCACTATTTAAGAACTCCAAACTCTGCTTTAACCCTTCTGTACTTAAATATCTTCGTCGTACTACTGCACTACTTAAAAACTTCAAACACTACTTTAACCCTTCTGTACTTAAAAATATTTGTTGTACTACTGCACTATTTAAGGACTTCAAACTCTACTTTAACCCTTCTGTACTTAAAAATCATTGTTGTACTACTGCACTATTTAAGGACTTCAAACTCTGCTTTAACCCTTCTGTACGTAAAAATCTTTGTCATACTACTGCACTATTTAAAGACTTCAAACTCTGCTTTAACCCTTCTGTACTTAAAAATCTTTGTCATACTACTGCAATATTTAAGGACTTAAAACTCTGCTTTAACCCTTCTGTACTTAAAAATCTTTGTCATACTACTGCACTATTTAAGCACTTCAAACTCAGCTTTAACCCTTCTGTACTTAAAAATCTTTGTCGTACTACTGCACTATTTAAGGACTTCAAACTCTGCTTTAACCCTTCAGCACTTAAAAATCTTTGTCGTACTACTGAACTATTTAATGACTTCAAACTCTGCTTTAACCCTTCTGCACTTAAAAACCTTTGTCATACTACTGCACTATTTAAGGACTTCAAACTCTGCTTTAACCCTTCTGCACTTAAAAATCTTTGTTGCACTACTATACTATTTAAGGACTTCAAACTCTACTTTAACCCTTCTGTACTTAAAAATCCTTGTCACACTACTGCACTATTTAAGGACTTCAAACTCTGCTTTAACCCTTCTGTACTTAAAAATCTTTGTTGTACTACTTCACTATTTAAGGACTTCAAACTCTGCTTTAACCCCTCTACACCTAAAAATCTTTGTCGTACTACTGCACTATTTAAGGACTTGAAACTCTGTGGTAACCCTTCTGTTCTTAAAAATCTTTGTCGTACTACTGCACTAATTAAGGACTTCAAAATCTGCTTTAACCCTTCTGCACTTAAAAATCTTTGTCGTACTAGTACACTATTTAGGGACTTCAAACTCTGCTTTAACCCTTCTATACTTAAAAATGTTTGTCGTACTACTGCACTATTTAAGGACTTCAAACTCTGCATTAACCCTTCTGTACTTAAAAATCTTTGTCGTACTACTGCCCTATTTAAGGACTTCAAACTCAGCTTTAACCCTTCTGTACCTAAAAATCTTTGTCGTACTACAGTGCTATTTAAGGACATCAAGCTCAGCGTTAACCCTTCTGTACTTAAAAAACTTTGTTGTACCACTGCACTATTTAAGGACTTCAAACTCTGCTTTAACCCTTCTGAACTTAAAAATCGTTGTCGTACTACTGCACTATTTAAGGACTTGAAACAATGCTTTAACCCTTCTATACTTTAAAATCATTGTCATACTACTGCACTATTTAAGGACTTCAAAATCTGCTTTAACTCTTCTGTACATAAGAATCATTGTCAACCTACTGCATTATTTAAGGACTTCAAACTCTGCATTGACCTTTCTGTAATTAAAAATCTTTGTCGTATTATTCCACTATTTAAGGACTTCAAACTCTGCCTTAACCCTTCTATACTTAAAAACCTTTGTTGTACCACTGCACTATTTAAGGACTTCAAACTCTGCTTTAACCCTTCTGCACTTAAAAATCTATGTCATACTACTGCACTATTTAAGGACGTCAGAGTCTGCTTTAAGCTTTCTGTACTTAAAAATCTTTGTCGTACTACTGCACTATTTAAGGACTTCAAACTCTGCTTTAACCCTTCTGCACTGAAAAATCTTTGTCGTACTACTGCACTATGAAAGGACTTCAAACTCTGCTTTAACCCTTCTGTACTTAAAAATCTTTGTCGTACTACTGTACTACTTAAGGACTTCAAACTCTGTGTTAACCCTTCTGTACTTAAAAATCTTTGTTGTACTACTGCACTATTTAAGGACATCAAACTCTGCTTTAACCCTTCTGTACTTAAAATCGTTGTCGCACTACTGCACTATTTAAGGACTTCAAACTCTGCTTTAACCCTTCTGTACTTAAAAATCTTTGTCGTACTGCTGCACTATTTAAGGACTTCAAACTCTGCTTTAACCCTTCAGCACTTAAAAATCTTTGTCATACTACTGCACTATTTAAGAACTCCAAACTCTGCTTTAACCCTTCTGTACTTAAATATCTTCGTCGTACTACTTCACTACTTAAAAACTTCAAACACTACTTTAACCCTTCTGTACTTAAAAATCTTTGTTGTACTACTGCACTATTTAAGGACTTCAAACTCTACTTTAACCCTTCTGTACTTAAAAATCGTTGTTGTACTACTGCACTATTTAAGGACTTCAAACTCTGCTTTAACCCTTCTGTACGTAAAAATCTTTGTCGTACTACTGCACTATTTAAAGACTTCAAACTCTGCTTTAACCCTTCTGTACTTAAAAATCTTTGTCATACTACTGCAATATTTAAGGACTTAAAACTCTGCTTTAACCCTTCTGTACTTAAAAATCTTTGTCATACTACTGCACTATTTAAGCACTTCAAACTCAGCTTTAACCCTTCTGTACTTAAAAATCTTTGTCATTACTACTGCACTATTTAAGGACTTCAAACTCTGCTTTAACCCTTCAGCACTTAAAAATCTTTGTCGTACTACTGAACTATTTAATGACTTCAAACTCTGCTTTAACCCTTCTGCACTTAAAAACCTTTGTCATACTACTGCACTATTTAAGGACTTCAAACTCTGCTTTAACCCTTCTGCACTTAAAAATCTTTGTTGCACTACTATACTATTTAAGGACTTCAAACTCTACTTTAACCCTTCTGTACTTAAAAATCCTTGTCGCACTACTGCACTATTTAAGGACTTCAAACTCTGCTTTAACCCTTCTGTACTTAAAAATCTTTGTTGTACTACTTCACTATTTAAGGACTTCAAACTCTGCTTTAACACCTCTACACCTAAAAATCTTTGTCGTACTACTGCACTATTTAAGGACTTGAAACTCTGTGGTAACCCTTCTGTTCTTAAAAATCTTTGTCGTACTACTGCACTAATTAAGGACTTCAAAATCTGCTTTAACCCTTCTGCACTTAAAAATCTTTGTCGTACTAGTACACTATTTAGGGACTTCAAACTCTGCTTTAACCCTTCTATACTTAAAAATGTTTGTCGTACTACTGCACTATTTAAGGACTTCAAACACTGCATTAACCCTTCTGTACTTAAAAATCTTTGTCGTACTACTGCCCTATTTAAGGACTTCAAACTCAGCTTTAACCCTTCTGTACCTAAAAATCTTTGTCATACTACTGTGCTATTTAAGGACATCAAGCTCAGCGTTAACCCTTCTGTACTTAAAAAACTTTGTTGTACCACTGCACTATTTAAGGACTTCAAACTCTGCTTTAACCCTTCTGAACTTAAAAATCGTTGTCGTACTACTGCACTATTTAAGGACTTGAAACAATGCTTTAACCCTTCTATACTTTAAAATCATTGTCATACTACTGCACTATTTAAGGACTTCAAAATCTGCTTTAACTCTTCTGTACATAAGAATCATTGTCAACCTACTGCATTATTTAAGGACTTCAAACTCTGCATTGACCTTTCTGTAATTAAAAATCTTTGTCGTATTATTCCACTATTTAAGGACTTCAAACTCTGCCTTAACCCTTCTATACTTAAAAACCTTTGTTGTACCACTGCACTATTTAAGGACTTCAAACTCTGCTTTAACCCTTCTGCACTTAAAAATCTATGTCATACTACTGCACTATTTAAGGACGTCAGAGTCTGCTTTAAGCTTTCTGTACTTAAAAATCTTTGTCGTACTACTGCACTATTTAAGGTCTTCAAACTCTGCTTTAACCCTTCTGCACTGAAAAATCTTTGTCGTACTACTGCACTATGAAAGGACTTCAAACTCTGCTTTAACCCTTCTGTACTTAAAAATCTTTGTCGTACTACTGTACTACTTAAGGACTTCAAACTCTGTGTTAACCCTTCTGTACTTAAAAATCTTTGTTGTACTACTGCACTATTTAAGGACATCAAACTCTGCTTTAACCCTTCTGTACTTAAAATCGTTGTCGCACTACTGCACTATTTAAGGACTTCAAACTCTGCTTTAACCCTTCTGTACTTAAAAATCTTTGTCGTACTGCTGCACTATTTAAGGACTTCAAACTCTGCTTTAACCCTTCTCCTCCAAAAAATCTTTGTTGTACTACTGTACTATTTAAGGACTTCAAACTCTGCTTTAACCCTTCTGTACTTAAAACTCTTTGTCGTACTACTCCAATATTTTAGGACTTCAAACTCTGCCTTAACCCTTCTGTACTTAAAAATCTTTGTCATACAACTGCACTTTTTAAGGACTTCAAACTCTGCTTTAACCCTTCTGTACTTAAAAATCTTTGTCATACTACTGCACTATTTAAAAACTCCAAACTCTGCTTTAAACCTTCTGTACTTAAATATCTTTGTCATACTACTGCACTATTTAAGCACTTCAAACTCTGCTTTAAGCCTTCTATACTTAAAAATCTTTCTCATACTACTGCACTATTTAAGGACTTCAAACTCTGCTTTAACCCTTCAGCACTTAAAAATCTTTGTCATACTACTGCACTATTTAAGAACTCCAAACTCTGCTTTAACCCTTCTGTACTTAAATATCTTCGTCGTACTACTGCACTACTTAAAAACTTCAAACACTACTTTAACCCTTCTGTACTTAAAAATCTTTGTTGTACTACTGCACTATTTAAGGACTTCAAACTCTACTTTAACCCTTCTGTACTTAAAAATCTTTGTTGTACTACTGCACTATTTAAGGACATCAAACTCTGCTTTAACCCTTCTGTACTTAAAATCGTTGTCGCACTACTGCACTATTTAAGGACTTCAAACTCTGCTTTAACCCTTCTGTACTTAAAAATCTTTGTCGTACTGCTGCACTATTTAAGGACTTCAAACTCTGCTTTAACCCTTCTCCTCCAAAAAATCTTTGTTGTACTACTGTACTATTTAAGGACTTCAAACTCTGCTTTAACCCTTCTGTACTTAAAACTCTTTGTCGTACTACTCCAATATTTTAGGACTTCAAACTCTGCCTTAACCCTTCTGTACTTAAAAATCTTTGTCATACAACTGCACTTTTAAGGACTTCAAACTCTGCTTTAACCCTTCTGTACTTAAAAATCTTTGTCATACTACTGCACTATTTAAAAACTCCAAACTCTGCTTTAACCCTTCTGTACTTAAATATCTTTGTCATACTACTGCACTATTTAAGCACTTCAAACTCTGCTTTAACCCTTCTATACTTAAAAATCTTTCTCATACTACTGCACTATTTAAGGACTTCAAACTCTGCTTTAACCCTTCAGCACTTAAAAATCTTTGTCATACTACTGCACTATTTAAGAACTCCAAACTCTGCTTTAACCCTTCTGTACTTAAATATCTTCGTCGTACTACTGCACTACTTAAAAACTTCAAACACTACTTTAACCGTTCTGTACTTAAAAATCTTTGTTGTACTACTGCACTATTTAAGGACTTCAAACTCTACTTTAACCCTTCTGTACTTAAAAATCTTTGTCATACTACTGCAATATTTAAGGACTTAAAACTCTGCTTTAACCCTTCTGTACTTAAAAATCTTTGTCATACTACTGCACTATTTAAGCACTTCAAACTCAGCTTTAACCCTTCTGTACTTAAAAATCTTTGTCGTACTACTGCACTATTTAAGGACTTCAAACTCTGCTTTAACCCTTCAGCACTTAAAAATCTTTGTCGTACTACTGAACTATTTAATGACTTCAAACTCTGCTTTAACCCTTCTGCACTTAAAAACGTTTGTCATACTACTGCACTATTTAAGGACTTCAAACTCTGCTTTAACCCTTCTGCACTTAAAAATCTTTGTTGCACTACTATACTATTTAAGGACTTCAAACTCTACTTTAACCCTTCTGTACTTAAAAATCCTTGTCGCACTACTGCACTATTTAAGGACTTCAAACTCTGCTTTAACCCTTCTGTACTTAAAAATCTTTGTTGTACTACTTCACTATTTAAAGACTTTAAACTCTGCTTTAACCCTCCTGTACTTAAAAATGTTTGTCGTACTACTGCACTGTTTAAGGACTTCAAACTCTGCTTTAACCCTTTTGTACTTAAAAATCTTTGTCATACTACTGCACCATTTAAGGACTTCAAACTCTGCTTTAACCTTTTTCTACTTAAAAATCGTTGTCGTAACTATGTAAGGACTTCAAACTCTGTTTTAATCCTTCTGTACCTAAAAATGTTTGTCGTACTACTGCACTATTTAAGGACTTCAACCTCTGCTTTAACACTTCTGTACTTAAAAATCTTTGTCGTACTACTGCACTTTTGAAGGACTTCAAACTCTGCTTTAACCCTTCTGTACTTAAAAATCTTTGTCATACTACTGCACTATTTAAAAACTCCAAACTCTGCTTTAACCCTTCTGTACTTAAATATCTTTGTCATACTACTGCACTATTTAAGCACTTCAAACTCTGCTTTAACCCTTCTATACTTAAAAATCTTTCTCGTACTACTGCACTATTTAAGGACTTCAAACTCTGCTTTAACCCTTCAGCACTTAAAAATCTTTGTCATACTACTGCACTATTTAAGAACTCCAAACTCTGCTTTAACCCTTCTGTACTTAAATATCTTCGTCGTACTACTGCACTACTTAAAAACTTCAAACATTACTTTAACCCTTCTGTACTTAAAAATCTTTGTTGTACTACTGCACTATTTAAGGACTTCAAACTCTACTTTAACCCTTCTGTACTTAAAAATCGTTGTTGTACTACTGCACTATTTAAGGACTTCAAACTCTGCTTTAACCCTTCTGTACGTAAAAATCTTTGTCGTACTACTGCACTATTTAAAGACTTCAAACTCTGCTTTAACCCTTCTGTACTTAAAAATCTTTGTCATACTACTGCAATATTTAAGGACTTAAAACTCTGCTTTAACCCTTCTGTACTTAAAAATCTTTGTCATACTACTGCACTATTTAAGCACTTCAAACTCAGCTTTAACCCTTCTGTACTTAAAAATCTTTGTCGTACTACTGCACTATTTAAGGACTTCAAACTCTGCTTTAACCCTTCAGCACTTAAAAATCTTTGTCGTACTACTGAACTATTTAATGACTTCAAACTCTGCTTTAACCCTTCTGCACTTAAAACCTTTGTCATACTACTGCACTATTTAAGGACTTCAAACTCTGCTTTAACCCTTCTGCACTTAAAAATCTTTGTTGCACTACTATACTATTTAAGGACTTCAAACTCTACTTTAACCCTTCTGTACTTAAAAATCCTTGTCGCACTACTGCACTATTTAAGGACTTCAAACTCTGCTTTAACCCTTCTGTACTTAAAAATCTTTGTTGTACTACTTCACTATTTAAGGACTTCAAACTCTGCTTTAACCCCTCTACACCTAAAAATCTTTGTCGTACTACTGCACTATTTAAGGACTTGAAACTCTGTGGTAACCCTTCTGTTCTTAAAAATCTTTGTCGTACTACTGCACTAATTAAGGACTTCAAAATCTGCTTTAACCCTTCTGCACTTAAAAATCTTTGTCGACTAGTACACTATTTAGGGACTTCAAACTCTGCTTTAACCCTTCTATACTTAAAAATGTTTGTCGTACTACTGCACTATTTAAGGACTTCAAACTCTGCATTAACCCTTCTGTACTTAAAAATCTTTGTCGTACTACTGCCCTATTTAAGGACTTCAAACTCAGCTTTAACCCTTCTGTACCTAAAAATCTTTGTCGTACTACAGTGCTATTTAAGGACATCAAGCTCAGCGTTAACCCTTCTGTACTTAAAAAACTTTGTTGTACCACTGCACTATTTAAGGACTTCAAACTCTGCTTTAACCCTTCTGAACTTAAAAATTGTTGTCGTACTACTGCACTATTTAAGGACTTGAAACAATGCTTTAACCCTTCTATACTTTAAAATCATTGTCATACTACTGCACTATTTAAGGACTTCAAAATCTGCTTTAACTCTTCTGTACATAAGAATCATTGTCAACCTACTGCATTATTTAAGGACTTCAAACTCTGCATTGACCTTTCTGTAATTAAAAATCTTTGTCGTATTATTCCACTATTTAAGGACTTCAAACTCTTTATTAACCCTTCTATACTTAAAAACCTTTGTTGTACCACTGCACTATTTAAGGACTTCAAACTCTGCTTTAACCCTTCTGCACTTAAAAATCTATGTCATACTACTGCACTATTTAAGGACGTCAGAGTCTGCTTTAAGCTTTCTGTACTTAAAAATCTTTGTCGTACTACTGCACTATTTAAGGACTTTAAACTCTGCTTTAACCCTTCTGCACTGAAAAATCTTTGTCGTACTACTGCACTATGAAAGGACTTCAAACTCTGCTTTAACCCTTCTGTACTTAAAATCTTTGTCGTACTACTGTACTACTTAAGGACTTCAAACTCTGTGTTAACCCTTCTGTACTTAAAAATCTTTGTTGTACTACTGCACTATTTAAGGACATCAAACTCTGCTTTAACCCTTCTGTACTTAAAATCGTTGTCGCACTACTGCACTATTTAAGGACTTCAAACTCTGCTTTAACCCTTCTGTACTTAAAAATCTTTGTCGTACTGCTGCACTATTTAAGGACTTCAAACTCTGCTTTAACCCTTCTCCTCCAAAAATCTTTGTTGTACTACTGTACTATTTAAGGACTTCAAACTCTGCTTTAACCCTTCTGTACTTAAAACTCTTTGTCGTACTACTCCAATATTTTAGGACTTCAAACTCTGCCTTAACCCTTCTGTACTTAAAAATCTTTGTCATACAACTGCACTTTTTAAGGACTTCAAACTCTGCTTTAACCCTTCTGTACTTAAAAATCTTTGTCATACTACTACACTATTTAAAAACTCCAAACTCTGCTTTAACCCTTCTGTACTTAAATATCTTTGTCATACTACTGCACTATTTAAGCACTTCAAACTCTGCTTTAACCCTTCTATACTTAAAAATCTTTCTCATACTACTGCACTATTTAAGGACTTCAAACTCTGCTTTAACCCTTCAGCACTTAAAAATCTTTGTCATACTACTGCACTATTTAAGAACTCCAAACTCTGCTTTAACCCTTCTGTACTTAAATATCTTCGTCGTACTACTGCACTACTTAAAAACTTCAAACACTACTTTAACCCTTCTGTACTTAAAAATCTTTGTTGTACTACTGCACTATTTAAGGACTTCAAACTCTACTTTAACCCTTCTGTACTTAAAAATCGTTGTTGTACTACTGCACTATTTAAGGACTTCAAACTCTGCTTTAACCCTTCTGTACGTAAAAATCTTTGTCGTACTACTGCACTATTTAAAGACTTCAAACTCTGCTTTAACCCTTCTGTACTTAAAAATCTTTGTCATACTACTGCAATATTTAAGGACTTAAAACTCTGCTTTAACCCTTCTGTACTTAAAAATCTTTGTCATACTACTGCACTATTTAAGCACTTCAAACTCAGCTTTAACCCTTCTGTACTTAAAAATCTTTGTCGTACTACTGCACTATTTAAGGACTTCAAACTCTGCTTTAACCCTTCAGCACTTAAAAATCTTTGTCGTACTCCTGCACTATTTAATGACTTCAAACTCTGCTTTAACCCTTCTGCACTTAAAAACCTTTGTCATACTACTGCACTATTTAAGGACTTCAAACTCTGCTTTAACCCTTCTGCACTTAAAAATCTTTGTTGCACTACTATACTATTTAAGGACTTCAAACTCTACTTTAACCCTTCTGTACTTAAAAATCCTTGTCGCACTACTGCACTATTTAAGGACTTCAAACTCTGCTTTAACCCTTCTGTACTTAAAAATCTTTGTTGTACTACTGCACTATTTAAGGACTTCAAACTCTGCTTTAACCCCTCTACACCTAAAAATCTTTGTCGTACTACTGCACTATTTAAGGACTTGAAACTCTGTGGTAACCCTTCTGTTCTTAAAAATCTTTGTCGTACTACTGCACTAATTAAGGACTTCAAAATCTGCTTTAACCCTTCTGCACTTAAAAATCTTTGTCGTACTAGTACACTATTTAGGGACTTCAAACTCTGCTTTAACCCTTCTATACTTAAAAATGTTTGTCGTACTACTGCACTATTTAAGGACTTCAAACTCTGCACTAACCCTTCTGTACTTAAAAATCTTTGTCGTACTACTGCCCTATTTAAGGACTTCAAACTCAGCTTTAACCCTTCTGTACCTAAAAATCTTTGTCGTACTACAGTGCTATTTAAGGACATCAAGCTCAGCGTTAACCCTTCTGTACTTAAAAAACTTTGTTGTACCACTGCACTATTTAAGGACTTCAAACTCTGCTTTAACCCTTCTGAACTTAAAAATCGTTGTCGTACTACTGCACTATTTAAGGACTTGAAACAATGCTTTAACCCTTCTATACTTTAAAATCATTGTCATACTACTGCACTATTTAAGGACTTCAAAATCTGCTTTAACTCTTCTGTACATAAGAATCATTGTCAACCTACTGCATTATTTAAGGACTTCAAACTCTGCTTTAACCCTTCTGCACTTAAAAATCTATGTCATACTACTGCACTATTTAAGGACGTCAGAGTCTGCTTTAAGCTTTCTGTACTTAAAAATCTTTGTCGTACTACTGCACTATTTAAGGACTTCAAACTCTGCTTTAACCCTTCTGCACTGAAAAATCTTTGTCGTACTACTGCACTATGAAAGGACTTCAAACTCTGCTTTAACCCTTCTGTACTTAAAAATCTTTGTCGTACTACTGTACTACTTAAGGACTTCAAACTCTGTGTTAACCCTTCTGTACTTAAAAATCTTTGTTGTACTACTGCACTATTTAAGAACATCAAACTCTGCTTTAACCCTTCTGTACTTAAAAATCGTTGTCGCACTACTGCACTATTTAAGGACTTCAAACTCTGCTTTAACCCTTCTGTACTTAAAAATCTTTGTCGTACTGCTGCACTATTTAAGGACTTCAAACTCTGCTTTAACCCTTCTCCTCCAAAAAATCTTTGTTGTACTACTGCACTATTTAAGGACTTCAAACTCTGCTTTAACCCTTCTGTACTTAAAACTCTTTGTCGTACTAATCCAATATTTTAGGACTTCAAACTCTGCCTTAACCCTTCTGTACTTAAAAATCTTTGTCATACAACTGTACTATTTAAGGACTTCAAATTCTGCTTTAACCCTTCTGTACTTAAAAATCTTTGTCGTACTTCTGCACTATTTAAGGACTTCAAACCCTGCTTTATCCCTTCTGTACTTAAAAGTCTTTGTCGTACTACTGCACTATTTAAGGACTTCAAACTCTGCTTTATTCCTTCTGTACCTAAAAATGTTTGTCAGACTACTGCACTATTTAAGGACTAGAAACTCTGCTTTAACCCTTCTGTACTTAAAAATGTTTGTAGTACTACTGCACTATTTAAGGACTTCAAACTCTGCTTTAACCCTTCTGAACTTAAAAATCGTTGTCGTACTACTGCACTATTTAAGGACTTGAAACTATGCTTTAACCCTTCTGTACTTTAAAATCATTGTCATACTACTGCACTATTTAAGGACTTCAAACTCTGCTTTAACCCTTCTGTACTTAAAAATCTTTGTCGTACTACTGCACTATTTAAGGACTTCAAACTCTGCATTAACCCTTCTGTACTTAAAAATCTTTGTCGTACTACTGCCCTATTTAAGGACTTCAAACTCAGCTTTAACCCTTCTGTACCTAAAAATCTTTGTCGTCCTACTGAGCTATTTAAGGACATCAAGCTCAGCGTTAACCCTTCTGTACTTAAAAAACTTTGTTGTACCACTGCACTATTTAAGGACTTCAAACTCTGCTTTAACCCTTCTGCACTGAAAAATCTTTGTCCTACTACTGCACTATGAAAGGACTTCAAACTCTGCTTTAACCCTTCTGTACTTAAAAATCTTTGTCATACTACTGTACTATTTAAGGACTTCAAACTCTGCTTTAACCCTTCTGTACTTAAAAATCCTTGTCATACAACTGCACTATTTAAGGACTTCATACTCTGCTTTAACCCTTCTGTACTTAAAAATCTTTCTTGTACTACTGCCCTATTTAAGGACTTCAAACTCTGCCTTAACCCTTCTGTACTGAAAAATATTTGTCGTACTACTGCACTATTTAAGGACTTCAAAATCTGCTTTATCCCTTCTGTACTTAAAAATCTTTGTCATACTACTGCACTATTTAAGGGCTTCAAACTCTGCTTGTACCCTTATGTAGTTAAAAATCTTTGTCGTACTACTGCACTATTTAAGGACTTCAAACTCTGCTTTAACTCTTCTGTAGTTAAAAATCTTTGTCGTACTACTGCACTATTTAAGGACTTCCAACTCTGCTTTAACCCTTCTGTACTTAAACATCTTTGTTGTACTATTGCACTATTTAAGGACTTCAAACTCTACTTTAACTCTTCTGTACTTAAAAATCTTTGTCGTACTACTGCACTATTTAAGTACTTCAAACTCTGCTTTAACCCTTTTCTTCTTAAAAATCTTTGTTGTACTACTCCACTATTTAAGGACTTCAAACTCTGCTTTAACCCTTCTGTACTTAAAAATCTTTGTCGTACTACTGCACTATTTAAGGACTTCAAACTCTGCTTTAACTCTTCTGTACTTAAAAATCTTTGTCGTACTACTGCACCATTTAAGGACTTCAAACTCTGCATTAACCCTTCTGTACTTAAAAATCTTTGTCGTACTACTGCCCTATTTAAGGACTTCAAACTCAGCTTTAACCCTTCTGTACCTAAAAATCTTTGTCGTACTACTGAGCTATTTAAGGACATCAAGCTCAGCGTTAACCCTTCTGTACTTAAAAATCTTTGTCATACTACTGCACTATTTAAGGACTTCAAACTCTGCTTTAACCCTTCTGCACTGAAAAATCTTTGTCCTACTACTGCACTATGAAAGGACTTCAAACTCTGCTTTAACCCTTCTGTACTTAAAAATCTTTGTCATACTACTGTACTATTTAAGGACTTCAAACTCTGCTTTAACCCTTCTGTACTTAAAAATCCTTGTCATACAACTGCACTATTTAAGGACTTCAAACTCTGCCTTAACCCTTCTGTACTTAAAAATATTTGTCGTACTACTGCACTATTTAAGGACTTCAAAATCTGCTTTATCCCTTCTGTACTTAAAAATCTTTGTCATACTACTGCACTATTAAGGGCTTCAAACTCTGCTTTAACCCTTATGTAGTTAAAAATCTTTGTCGTACTACTGCACTATTTAAGGACTTCAAACTCTGCTTTAACTCTTCTGTAGTTAAAAATCTTTGTCGTACGACTGCACTATTTAAGGACTTCCAACTCTGCTTTAACCCTTCTGTACTTAAACATCTTTGTTGTACTACTGCACTATTTAAGGACTTCAAACTCTACTTTAACTCTTCTGTACATAAAAATCTTTGTCGTACTACTGCACTATTTAAGTACTTCAAACTCTGCTTTAACCCTTTTCTACTTAAAAATCTTTGTCGTACTACTGCACTATTTAAGGACTTCAAACTCTGCTTTAGCACTTCTGTACTTAAAAATCTTTGTCGTACTACTGCACTATTTAAGGACTTCAAACTCTGCTTTAACTCTTCTGTACTTAAAAATCTTTGTCGTACTACTGCTCTATTTAAGGACTTCAAACTCTGCTTTAACCCTTCTGTACTTAAAAATCTTTGTTGTACTACTGCACTATTTAATGACTTCAAACTCTGCTTTAACCCTTCTGTACTTAAAAATCTTTGTCATACTACTGCACTATTTAAGGACTTCAAACTCTGCTTTAACCCTTCTGTACTTAAAAATCTTTGTCGTACTACTGCACTATTTAAGGACTTCAAACTCTGCTTTAACTCTTCTGTACTTAAAAATCTTTGTCGTACTACTGCACTATTTAAGGACTTCAAACTCTGATTTAACCCTTCTGTACTTAAAAATCTTTGTCGTCCTACTGCACTATTTCAGGACTTCAAACTCTGCTGTACTTAAAAATATTTGTCGTACTACTACACTATTTAAGGACTTCAAACTCTGCTTTAACCCTTCTGTACTTAAAAATCTTTGTCGTCCTATTGCACTATTTAAGGCTTTCAAACTCTGCTTTAACCCTTCTGTACTTAAAAATCTTTGTCATACTGCTGCACTATTTAAGGACTTCAAACTCTGCTTTAACCCTTCTGTACTTAAAAATCTTTGTAGTACTGCTGCACTATTTAAGGACTTCAAACTCTGCTTTAACCCTTCTCTTCCAAAAAATCTTTGTTGCACTACTGCACTATTTTCTGTTTTCAGATTTTTATGTGTGGTCATTTATAGTTCCATTGTTATGCATTAGAAGTATACAAGACACACATTGGCTACCTATTTTGCCCATTATAACTTAATGATACACATTGAAGCCCTGCTGCATTTGTAAGATATGTACATGAAAAGCTGTGGTGATCTACTCTGTCCTGTAAAATGGTGCACACAATAACCTTTCTGTGTACATACAAGCTATTATCATGTTCTTCATATTGTCAAACGTGCCTATAATAACATCGTCTTGATACAATAATATGCATAACCTAAAGCGATAAATCTTACGTGGATCCTATGTTCAATAAAAAGGTGTGCGATGTGCTCTATGCAAAAAAATATGAAATTCAGAAAATATTCTTGGACCTATGTATCCCACCGTGTGTGAATGTGGACAGTTTCTGAATCACTTGTCCATGAACTTGATGTGTCAGTCTATTGTGCTTTAAGCTTATTGGCAAGTACAAAACAGGTTGTACTATAATTTTAAAAACCTAGAATCAGTTAACTGAGTATGACTGTCATGTGGTTCATGCCTCTGTACCTGATTATTTTAATGAAATAATTCAAGTACTTAGCAGTCATGTCTCTGCTTCTTTACTTAATCATTCTGACAATTTAAGAAATGAGTGTCAGAATTGTAAGTAGTGTTACTAGTCATGCAAATGAATAAGCAAGCAATAATGCCTGACAGGAAGAGTGTTAGAGGGAAATAACAGACCAACCCTGAATGCTCCATTATTTACCTATAATGCCCACCCTGTCAGGTATTATTGCAACTGGATAATGAACTATCTGTTAACTCTTTTAGTATATACTTTTATTTATTATTATTTTATTTTTTATAAAAATTATTTACTCCTCCTAATGTTTAAAAGGTGCTGTAACAAATCTATTTGATGGGGAGAAAGTATTTACACCCAAAGTATAAGCTAAGTAAGTATTTAATAACAAACATGCGTACACACACACACACACACACACACACACACACACACACATATATAAAAAAATGTGCCTAGCAATTCCAGCCACTTTATTGACTGTGTATACCTCAGATGTCATATTGAAATAAAATAAATAAATGAAAAAATACATAAATAAAAATAATCCATTAAAAAACATTGCAACTCCACACACACTCTGTTTGTCTGTCTCTCTCTCTCTCTCTCTCTCTCTCTCACGCATACACATACAGCTTAAGGACTTCAAACTCTGCTTTAACCCTTCTGTACTTAAAAATGTTTGTCGTACTACTGCACTGTTTAAGGACTTCAAACTCTGCTTTAACCCTTCTGTACTTAAAAATCTTTGTCGTACTACTGCACCATTTAAGGACTTCAAACTCTGCTTTAACCTTTTTCTACTTAAAAATCTTTGTCGTACTACTACACTATGTAAGGACTTCAAACTCTGTTTTAATCCTTCTGTACCTAAAAATGTTTGTCGTACTACTGCACTATTTAAGGACTTCAACCTCTGCTTTAACACTTTTGTACTCAAAAATCTTTGTCGTACTACTGCACTTTTTAAGGACTTCAAACTCTGCTTTAACCCTTCTGTACTTAAAAATCTTTGTCATACTACTGCACTATTTAAGAACTCCAAACTCTGCTTTAATCCTTCTGTACTTAAATATCTTTGTCATACTACTGCACTATTTAAGCACTTCAAACTCTGCTTTAACCCTTCTATACTTAAAAGTCTTTGTCGTACTACTGCACTATTTAAGGACTTCAAACTCTGCTTTAACCCTTCAGCACTTAAAAATCTTTGTCGTACTACTGCAATATTTAAGAACTCCAAACTCTGCTTTAACCCTTCTGAACTTAAATATCTTCGTCGTACTACTGCACTACTTAAAAACTTCAAACTCTACTTTAACCCTTCTGTACTTAAAAATCTTTGTTGTACTACTGCACTATTTAAGGACTTCAAACTCTACTTTAACCCTTCGGTACTTAAAAATCTTTGTTGTACTACTGCACTATTTAAGGACTTCAAACTCTACTTTAAACCTTCTGTACTTAAAAATTGTTGTTGTACTAGTTCACTATTTAAGGACTTCAAACTCTGCTTTAACCCTTCTGTACGTAAAAATCTTTGTCATACTACTGCACTATTTAAAGACTTCAAACTCTGATTTAACCCTTCTGTACTTAAAACTCTTTGTCATACTACTGCACTATTTAAGGACTTAAAACTCTGCTTTAACCCTTCTGTACTTAAAAATCTTTGTCGTACTACTGCACTATTTAAGGACTTCAAACTCAGCTTTAACCCTTCTGTACTTAAAAATCTTTGTCGTACTACTGCACTATTTAAGGACTTCAAACTCTGCTTTAACCCTTCAGCACTTAAAAATCTTTGTCGTACTACTGCACTATTTAAGGACTTCAAACTCTGCTTTAACCCTTCAGCACTTAAAAATCTTTGTCGTACTATGGCACTATTTAATGACTTCAAACTCTGCTTTAACCCTTCTGCACTTAAAAACCTTTGTCATACTACTGCACTATTTAAGGACTTCAAACTCTGCTTTAACCCTTCTGCACTTAAAAATCTTTGTTGTACTACTATACTATTTAAGGACTTCAAACTCTACTTTAACCCTTCTGTACTTAAAAATCCTTGTCGTATTACTGCACTATTTAAGGACTTCAAACTCTGCTTTAACCCTTCTGTATTTAAAAATCTTTGTTGTACTACTGCACTATTTAAGGACTTCAAACTCTGCTTTAACCCCTCTATACTTAAAAATCTTTGTCGTACTACTGCACTAATTAAGGACTTCAAAATCTGCTTTAACCCTTCTTCACTTAGAAATCTTTGTCATACTAGTACACTATTTAGGGACTTCAAACTCTGCTTTAACCCTTCAATACTTAAAAATGTTTGTCGAACTATTGCACTATTTAGGGACTTCAAACTCTGCTTTAACCCTTCTATACTTAAAAATGTTTGTCGTACTACTGCACTATTTAAGGACTTCATACTCAGCTTTAACCCTTCTGTACCTAAAAATCGTTGTACTACTGCGCTATTTAAGGACATCAAGCTCAGCGTTAACCATTGTGTACTTAAAAAACTTTGTTGTACCACTGCACTATTTAAGGACTTCAAACTCTGCTTTAACCCTTCTGAACTTGAAAATCGTTGTCGTACTACTGCACTATTTAAGGACTTGAAACAATGCTTTAACCCTTCTGTACTTTAAAATCATTGTCATACTACTGCACTATTTAAGGATTTCAAACTCTGCTTTAACTCTTCTGTACTTAAGAATCATTCTCAACCTACTGCACTATTTAAGGACTTCAAACTCTGCTTTGACCTTTCTGTAATTAAAAATCTTTGTCGTATTATTCCACTATTTATGGACTTCAAACTCTGCATTAACCCTTCTATACTTAAAAATTTTTGTCGTACTACTGCCCTATTTAAGGACTTCAAACTCAGCTTTAACCCTTCTGCACCTAAAAATCTTTGTCATACTACTGAGCTATTTAAAGACATCAAGCTCAGCATTAACCCTTCTGTACTTAGAAAACTTTGTTGTACCACTGCACTATTTAAGGACTTCAAACTCTGCTTTAACCCTTCTGCACTTAAAAATCTATGTCATACTACTGCACTATTTAAGGACATCAGACTCTGCTTTAAGCTTTCTGTACTTAAAAATCTTTGTCGTACTACTGCACTATTTAAGGACTTCAAACTCTGCTTTAACCCTTCTGCACTGAAAAATTTTATCATACTACTGCACTATGAAAGGACTTCAAACTCTGCTTTAACCCTTCTGTACTTAAAAATCTTTGTTGTACTACTGTACTATTTAAGGACTTCAAACTCTACTTTAACCCTTCGGTACTTAAAAATCTTTGTTGTACTACTGCACTATTTAAGGACTTCAAACTCTACTTTAAACCTTCTGTACTTAAAAATTGTTGTTGTACTAGTTCACTATTTAAGGACTTCAAACTCTGCTTTAACCCTTCTGTACGTAAAAATCTTTGTCGTACTACTGCACTATTTAAAGACTTCAAACTCTGATTTAACCCTTCTGTACTTAAAACTCTTTGTCATACTACTGCACTATTTAAGGACTTAAAACTCTGCTTTAACCCTTCTGTACTTAAAAATCTTTGTCGTACTACTGCACTATTTAAGGACTTCAAACTCAGCTTTAACCCTTCTGTACTTAAAAATCTTTGTCGTACTACTGCACTATTTAAGGACTTCAAACTCTGCTTTAACCCTTCAGCACTTAAAAATCTTTGTCGTACTACTGCACTATTTAAGGACTTCAAACTCTGCTTTAACCCTTCAGCACTTAAAAATCTTTGTCGTACTATGGCACTATTTAATGACTTCAAACTCTGCTTTAACCCTTCTGCACTTAAAAACCTTTGTCATACTACTGCACTATTTAAGAACTTCAAACTCTACTTTAACCCTTCTGTACTTATAAATCCTTGTCGTATTACTGCACTATTTAAGGACTTCAAACTCTGCTTTAACCCTTCTGTATTTAAAAATCTTTGTTGTACTACTGCACTATTTAAGGACTTCAAACTCTGCTTTAACCCCTCTATACTTAAAAATCTTTGTCGTACTACTGCACTAATTAAGGACTTCAAACTCTGCTTTAACCCTTCTTCACTTAAAAATCTTTGTCGTACTAGTACACTATTTAGGGACTTCAAACTCTGCTTTAACCCTTCTATACTTAAAAATGTTTGTCGAACTATTGCACTATTTAGGGACTTCAAACTCTGCTTTAACCCTTCTATACTTAAAAATGTTTGTCGTACTACTGCACTATTTAAGGACTTCAAACTCAGCTTTAACCCTTCTGTACCTAAAAGTCGTTGTACTACTGCGCTATTTAAGGACATCAAGCTCAGCGTTAACCATTGTGTACTTAAAAACTTTGTTGTACCACTGCACTATTTAAGGACTTCAAACTCTGCTTTAACCCTTCTGAACTTGAAAATCGTTGTCGTACTACTGCACTATTTAAGGACTTGAAACAATGCTTTAACCCTTCTGTACTTTAAAATCATTGTCATACTACTGCACTATTTAAGGACTTCAAACTCTGCTTTAACTCTTCTGTACTTAAGAATCATTCTCAACCTACTGCACTATTTAAGGACTTCAAACTCTGCTTTGACCTTTCTGTAATTAAAAATCTTTGTCGTATTATTCCACTATTTATGGACTTCAAACTCTCCATTAACCCTTCTATACTTAAAAATTTTTGTCATACTACTGCCCTATTTAAGGACTTCAAACTCAGCTTTAACCCTTCTGTACCTAAAAATCTTTGTCATACTACTGAGCTATTTAAGGACATCAAGCTCAGCATTAACCCTTCTGTACTTAGAAAACTTTGTTGTACCACTGCACTATTTAAGGACTTCAAACTCTGCTTTAACCCTTCTGCACTTAAAAATCTATGTCATACTACTGCACTATTTAAGGACATCAGACTCTGCTTTAAGCTTTCTATACTTAAAAATCTTTGTCGTACTACTGCACTATTTAAGGACTTCAAACTCTGCTTTAACCCTTCTGCACTGAAAAATCTTTGTCGTACTACTGCACTATGAAAGGACTTCAAACTCTGCTTTAACCCTTCTGTACTTAAAATCTTTGTTGTACTACTGTACTATTTAAGGACTTCAAACTCTGTGTTAACCCTTCTGTACTTAAAAATCTTTGTTGTACTACTGCACTATTTAAGGACTTCAAACTCTGCTTTAACCCTTCTGTACTTAAAATCTTTGTCGTACTACTGCACTATTTAAGTACTTCATACTCTGCTTTAACCCTTCTGTACTTAAAAATCCTTGTCGTACTGCTGCACTATTTAAGGACTTCAAACTTTAACCCTTCTGTACCTAAAAATCTTTGTCGTACTACTGCACTATTTAAGGACTTCCAACTCTGCTTTAACTGTTCTGTACTTAAACATCTTTGTTGTACTACTGCACTATTTAAGGACTTCAAACTCTACTTTAACTCTTCTGTACTTAAAAACCTTTGTCATACTACTGCACTATTTAAGTACTTCAAACTCTGCTTTAACCCTTTTCTACTTAAAAATCTTTGTCGTACTACTGCACTATTTAAGGACTTCAAACTCTGCTTTAGCACTTCTGTACTTAAAATCTTTGTCATACTACTGCACTATTTAAGGACTTCAAACTCTGCTTTAACCCTTCTGTACTTAAAAATCTTTGTCGTACTACTGCACTATTTAAGGACTTCAAACTCTGCTTTAACCCTTCTGTACTTAAAATCTTTGTCATACTACTGCACTATTTAAGGACTTCAAACTCTGCTTTAACCCTTCTGTACTTAAAAATCTTTGTTGTACTACTGCACTATTTAAGGACATCAAACTCTGCTTTAACCCTTCTGTACTTAAAAATCCTTGTCATACAACTGCACTATTTAAAGACTTCATACTCTGCTTTAACCCTTCTGTACTTAAAAATCTTTCTTATTCTACTGCACTATTTAAGGACTTCAAACTCTGCTTTAACCCTTCTGTACTTAAAAATCTTTCTTATTCTACTGCACTATTTAAGGACTTCAAACTCTGCTTTAACCCTTCTGTTCTTAAAATTCTTTGTCGTACTGCTGCACTATTTAAGGACTTCAAACTCTGCTTTAACCCTTCTGTACTTAAAATCTTTGTCGTACTACTGCACTATTTAAGGACTTCAAACTCTGCTTTAACCC
>NC_056746.1:305390879-305492040 GCF_019279795.1 Protopterus annectens | reverse complement strand
TTTAACCCTTCTGTACTTAAAAATCTTTGTCGTACTACTACACTATTTAAGGGCTTCAAACTCTAGGTCTGTATTGTAAGAAATCTCAGCCTTCTATATAATCCTATATTAAAATTTATATTAATGCGTAACAATTGTATGTAACAATTCAATGCATGTTTTATAAACCTGCTCACCTGTCCCTTTGACTCTACAGAAATTGCACATATGCACACTTACCTGTTACTATATATAATTCCTGTATATTCCCAACAAATATATAAAGATATACTTTAACTTTTGCACTATATCTCACTAACTGTCAAACTTTAATGTTTTTCCAGCCTGAAACTGAATGTGTTCATTTGTGATTAGAACTCTATCCCTGTTAACAAAGTGAAATAAATAAATCCTCATTAATCCCAACAAAAAATCTATTTTCTTCCTCTTAGAATTCAGTGTAGAAACAAGGGTCACTGACGGTGTTTTGCTTACCATCTGGTTTGAATGCATACAACATATACCATTTTACATGCACCCATGCATTTTTCACTGAACTTATATCTTGTTAGGCCAAATATTATTTGCATGTGAGTTTGGCCAATATGACTAAAAGCCGGTTAGTCCCTTTCAGTTTTTATTTAACTGTTTTTGTAGCTGTCAGTATATTTGATCTTCAAAATGCATTTTCAAACTTTCCAAGTCAGCTGCAATGTCACAGTGAGGAGCTCACACAGAAGTTATCTAGGTTATGGTCACCAGTGTTCTGATTGACTCCATTTTCAAAATGTTTCGTCAGTCAAAAGGGGAGCTGTCATGGTATAAATTTAAAATATGTTCCCAATTTAGGTGCTATGTCATTCTCCTAATTCTGGTTGTTCTCTAAATTAATCTACTCACAACTGCTATTAGTAGCATGATATAATGGTGTTCCTTGTAATCTTTGTATTACGTTTGCTAGTAATCTATTAACCTGTGAAGGTATGCAATATTCACAGAAATCCTTGAATGCTAATCCTGTATACTTAAGAGCAGTTTACAAATCTTAGCAGCTTCTGTAATACTAATGCTAGTATGATTGCCTTACTTGTTCTAGTCATCTGTTCTAGCCACCTGATATTATTTGTAATGTACATTAATGTTTCACCCTAGGACATTTCTGTTTGCTTTCTCCTTGTTAAACTTAGCATTGACCTGTTTCTCTTGCAGTTTACTTTATTTTTCACACACACACTAGATCAGAGTTACTATTTGTCTGTTTCTCTAAATCATCCTCTTAACCTGTTATGCTTTTGTATCATGCATCTGTCTCTTATTATATTTCAAGGTTTGTTTTGTACAGTAAACACTCAGTTAATAAGAACTCAAGCAACCGGCACTCTCAAGCAACCAGCAAAAAAAAAAATAGAAGAAATACAGTACAATTTTCATGTGTTGCACTTTCTGTTTTCCCCTGCAGAAACATACCTTACATTTTTAGAGTTTGAGTTTTGAAAAGTAAGATAAGAATAAATTCCCTCTCTCCCCAACCTGAGAACAAATCAAACCAAACAAATAGTATAGGGTATTGTATTAGTCAGGCCTCTTTTTAATAGTAACTCTCAAGCAACCAGAAACTACAGTTAACAGGCATCTACCAATCCCCATGGGTGCTGGCTAACTGAGAGTTTACTGTAATTATTTTCTGGATGTTTAACTTTTCTCCCTGGGTTTCCACTAAACATGGTCTCTGCTCAGCTGAATATCCAAGTCAAAACAAAACATAAATTAAATAAACCTCTGAAGAACAAAACAATTTACAAGCTCAAGATGATATTCTCCATCATCAAATAAAATGGTGAAAACAGACAAGATGGTATATGTTGATATTAATGACACCATATTCAGTCACAATCTTGTAAAGTAAAAAAAAAATTACAATGTTAGGCAATCTTGAATGTTCACAGAAGTCTTTGTTTGCCATTGCTACTTTTTGCTGTGATCACAGAAGCATGGTAACACAGACCCTCCTACCAAATCAGCACACGCTAACTCTGTGAAGCTCCTCAGAAGTCATCAGAAGTCTTGGCTCATGTTGCAGATGGAAGAAGCTCTGACTGCAGTCCAGACAACTGTACTCAATGAATGTCCACAGACAGAGAAGATGAATGATGAGGTAATGCATTCTTGCCTCTTCCGGGGAGAGGATGACGCAATGTGCTGGAGGCAGCTAGTTTGAAAACAAGCACCAGTGGTGATACCAAGGTCATGTCACCTGCCTTACTCTCCGCTAATAATGCAAACTCTACTCGGGAGCATCCTAAATCTAGGTGTGGAATGTGTCCAGTCCTATAGTAGTGTCAGTAGGCAATTGTCATGGATGGACACCCGTATGGCCAGAATGGCACCCACAACTGCACACGGGTAAATGACATAGCCAGCGGGAAGGCATAACACAGGAAATACACATAGGGACTACAGTTGACATTCCACATACAAAGCAGGACCGTCGTGCCAACACCGGCGTACACAGCACTCAATCTGCCAGCAACAGACTGAGAGCACCGCTACCGTGCAAGCGTAACAGATGTGCGGCCTGTGGAACACATTCTACTGGCACACACACAGCGTCAAGTAGGATATGTAAACTATGGCTTTCCCACCTATGAAGACAACATGGTTAAATGAATGCATAGGTAAGCAACATGTTCTGGTGGTGTTATAGTGGAAATACAGTGTCGGGTATGTCCCATTGGGGCGTCTGCGGTTTAAATTGAGTATTTGCTAACCAGCATCGTTGGATGTATGTAATTTGTCCACAGTACTACATCACCTGGTTATGTAGCACCATGTGGAATGGGTAGTCCAACAGACATCGCGATTCCTGAACACACAGTCTCAGTGAAACCCACTTCTCACAAGGACACAGTCCGACAAGCTCTACACTTTACATATGCACAGTGGTGTCCAATGTAGGACCCAAAAATTTGTCTAAAGACAGGAATGTCGCATTCTTTCAACACTTAAGTGAACTCATTGATGTCACAGGTACACATATGCACATAAGCGTGTTTAATGTTGCTGATAGCTGTCCATGTAATGCAGCACAGATGCACAGAATTACACAGGGTACGGGTCCATAGCACTGCATCCACATCACACTTCCGCACAGGGACGGATGTGTAATGGGTACTGTCAATTATCGCGGTCAAGGGATTCTGGGTATGTAGACTCTGTGCTCGGTGTTGTTTCGCAGGCAATCCTTCCTCCGCCCTGTGGGAGGGATGTGTCGTAGCACCTGCCTTACTCCCGCTAATAATGCAAAACATACTCCGGAGAATGCTAAATGTAGGTGTGGAATGTGTACAGCCCTATACTAGTGTCCAGTAGGCAATTGTCATGGATGGACACCCGTATGGCCAGGATGGCACCCACAACTACAAACCTGGGTAAATGACATAGCCGCGGTAAGGCATGACACAGGAAATACACATAGGGACCACAGTTGACATTCCACATACAGGCGGACTCGTGCCAACACCGATGTACACTGCACTCAATCTGCCAGCAACAGACTGAGGAGCACCGCTACCATACAGCGGAACAGATGTGCGACCTGTGGAACACATACTAATGGCACACACACAGCGTCACGTAGGATGTGTAAACTATGGCATTCCCACCTACGAAGACAACATGGTTACATGAATGCATAGGTAAGCAACATGTTCTGGTGGTGTTATATTGGAAATATAGTGACGGATATGTCCCATTGGGATGTCTGAGGTTTATATGAAGCAGTTGGTAACCACCATCTTTGGATGTATGTCATTTGTTCACAGTACTAACGCGGCGGTTATGTAGCACCATGTGGAATGGGTAGTCAAACAGACATCCGCGATTGGGGAACATACACCAGCAGTGAAAAGCACTGGGCAGGTGGACACAGTCCAGCAACATCTAACTTGACAAATGCACATCGGTGTCCATTGTAGGACCCAAAAATTCTGTTCAGAGCATGCCTGCTAGCTTCCTGCATTACTCATGTGATCTAATTGTCGTCACCCCGTCACAGGTACACATAGGCATAGCGTGTTCAATGTTGATGATAGCTGTCCATGAACTGCAGCACACATGCACAGAAATACCCAGGGTATCGGGTCCATACAGCTGCGTCCACATCACACTGCAGCACACATGAAGGATGTGTAATGGGTACTGTCCACTGTTGCAGTCAAGGGAGTCTGGGTATGTAGAATCAGGCCTCGGTGTTGTTTAGCAGGCAATCCTTTGTCCGCCCGTGGGAGGGGCGTGTGCGTAACACATCGTCACTCTCCACTAATAATGCACACCATACTCCGGGGAATGCAAAATGCAGGTGTGAAATGTGTACAGCCCCATACCAGTGTATAGTAGGCAATTCACATGGATGGACAAGCGTATGACTAAGATGGCACACATAAATGCAAACCGGTGGAATTACACTGCCGTAGTAAAGCATTACACAACTCATACACATAGGGACTACAGTTGACATTCTCCATACAAGATACACAGACAACCAGCTGATGTAGTCCAAAGCAAAGGCCAGGTACTGTAGGGACCGTCAGTGACCAACCAGAGCACACCAAGAATTAAAGGCAGTCACCATAGTGTATTGGAGCACACTTCGTCTGCTTCATAAGCAGACTTATTCAGACTACATACAATGTAGTTCAACCTACTAAATTTACAAGCATTAATTGGTTGGTACATTAGATGTGCTAGGTACTAATTACATGCCTTAAAGGCAGACAAGCGAACAAACCTTACTTGGGTTACACATCCCACACAGTGAGGACAACAGACATTGCTCGAAGGTACAGTATTCACGGAAAATGGAAATATATGTACATATATGAAACATGAACCAACATAAAATGTTTTCCAAATCTCTGACTGTGTAAGCTACATGTATATGTCCTACGGATTGCGCCAATATATTAACAGAACTGCAGACACCTAGTAATATGAATGACCCATAATATATACACATAAACCGTATGAATATGAGTACTGTAAAATAGACCAACGAAATGTAAAGATTCACAATGTGCTAATGTAACATTCATTTACAAGGTTACAGAAATAAATCAATGCAGACATCCATGTGTAAATACTAACAGAAGGCCAGCGAGGTGCTTGCCCTTACATGTACTGGGATGTCGTTCCACAGCATAGTGAGTGTCTGGGTGATGAATCCGTCCCAACAACACGTTCGATTAATGACAGTGTCAAGGTGTACGTCAGCTGCCCTTGTGGTGCTGAGGGAGCTAGCTTATTTCGTGAAGGATAGTCATCAGATCTGGGTTCGACCTAGCCGTGCATGCCAGGCGCGGGTCACCTCTGGGCAACTGGTATGCAACTGTATACAGCTGGAATACTTTCAGTCGGTCAGTATAACACATATACCTGAGACCCTGCATCCGTTTGTCGAAGAACTGTTGGTGCCTTTCCAGCTGCTGCAGGTGTTGGGTCAGATACATTCTGAACGGGGCATTGTACCCAATCATAGGTCTATTGGGTGATGAGTACAAGGGGACAATGACCTCCCCTGATCTAGATGTGAATCCCTTCATGATGATGTGGCCAATGTGGAAGGTCTACCCAACTATGTTAGCAACATGTGTGTCTAGCGAACGGTTAACAACAACACGTGTCCCCAGATCACTGGTAAACCCCTCCGTGTTCAGTGGACTGCCACCTATATGGTAGCTCGGGGTAACCTTGTTCATCCCGAAGGGTATGCCTATGCATTTCCTGGCATTTAGCTGTAGGACATGTCTCTGGTACCACTTATCCACATCTGTGAGGCACTCCTGAAGGATATCTGTGTCAGATGTGTGTCTGACCTTGGCATCCGGTTTGCAGTCGTATGCAAACATTGTCACCATAACCCCCTGTGTGTGCGTGTACATTGGAATCGTAGATGCTGGAAATAGTGGACCCAGGACTGAGCCCCATGGGACACCACCTGTGACTGGCTGTGAGTATGACATGGCGCCAGCAACTATGGCCATGTGTGTTCTGTGACCTAGCCCGTTTGCAACCCATAGGGCGATGTATGGACTTACATTCAAGATGGCGTGTTTATCAGGTATACCGAGGGGTATTGTGTCGGCGGCCTCTGCGGGTTGAGGTAGGCTGTATGGACTGGTTTACCCTCAGCAATGGCCTTGGTGACTGATTCTACAAAGTGAAACACGTGTAAAGGGCATGATCTGACTATGACCAAGCTAAACTGGGTTGTATCCAAAGTATGCGGGTCCCCTATGTCCTCATCTATGTGTCCCATTATGATCCATCTCCATGGCTTTGCAGATAAGGCTTGTCAAACTAATGGTATGGTAATACCCAGGGTCAGTGGAGGCACCATCTATGTGGAGTGTGACTACAGTAAGCCCTGTGCTACTACTCAGATGCGTATCCTGAGGTGAGGCTAGGATTACACAGCTGTCCGAAGTGTGGGTTAAATTCCCCATAGAGTTCCCGGAGTGCACAGCTGGGACACCATGTGGACCCATGGATGTTGTGTTAACTGCCTTGGGGCTGGATGTGGGTAATGCTGGACATACCAGCGGCAGGCGTGCCACGTTCGAGTCCGATGCCCAAGGGACCACACACATAGCCGGCCTTAGGCATAGGCCAAGTAGGTAGCCGTCTAGGGTGTTGCTATACTCGGGGCACCTTTCCAGACTCTATTTGGTGTAGGTAGACCAGGAGGGTAGCGGGTGGCGTGTCGGTGGCAACCTCTGCCTAGGTCACCACTTACCCTAAGGCCACTCTTCTCGTGGGTAATACAGCAGTACCCACACCTAGGCTTGGGTCATCGCTAGGGTCATTGCTAGTATGGCACATCATCTACGTAAGGAAGGAAACCATATATCCCCAGACAGAATGGCACAGCATAATGCCTGTTCGCGGCCAAAGGCAGACATCGTCACCAGCGTCGGTGCGGGCGTACTGCGAGATGTCCGTTAACAATGCCGACAATGTGTCGCTTTGTGAAACAAACTCCACAGAGACATTCAATAATAGACAACGACGGACAACCCGATGTCCTCGTGTCTGAGCTATTCAACCTGTTACGCCATGTTAAATGTGTGTAGCACAGCGGAACCGGGCCAAAAAGCAGCGGACATGTCTGTGGCTCAGTGAGCGTCGTCACGCAATGTTAAACCCTTGTAATATTGCGACACAGCCCATACATACGGAGGGTTAGTAATGGCAGTAGGTTACTTGATCAGACCGTGTGCAATTAGTATAGCGAGATCTACAGCGGATACACGGACATTGGGCACGGTTAAGACTAATTGGGGGCGTGACATAGTACCATGGACACGGACAAAGCGTGCCCATGTGACTCATCTAACATTCGTACAGGGTCAGGGCGGTCCCGTACTGTGGCCGGACTAGACCAAACCAAAAGCACCACAGCAACACCCTGACAATGAAGGCCTGTATGCATATGGGATATAAGCAGCTGTCATCTGAACAGCCCTGTGGTGACGACATATGCATCCTGGGCCATGGCGAGGAATTAGGAATGTTCAACATGCAGTACCGCACCTTTCCCAGCAGGGGAATGGATGCCTGTGGCGTGCGTGTGTGCGGGGGTGATATGCAAATGTACATAGGTACCACGGGTATGCATATTAATGACAGCGAACAGCTAGCGTGCACTGGTCACAGTAAGTCTCAAGCGTGACTGCAGTCACGTTGGAATCATGACTATAGAACATATAGATGTGCGTGTGCGTAAAGCGTCCATGCTGCAAAGACCGTTACATATATAAAGCTGTCAGTGCTTTCTGCACCGTCCGTCAACGGATCAGACATATGTTACGGAATAGTCACAAGTAGCAAAACCGTAACCACACAGACACTGTAAACATATATAAGCGGAATACGGATATGCATGTGCGCGGCGTGCGCGTAACACACAATCCGGACATGCGAGGTATGCGTGTGCGTGTGTGATCCAGTGGAACCAGAAGGTTACGGATGTCTCCTCCACCGTTTACATTCACAATTGTGAAATATATGCTTAAATAGTACCTATTGATTCCATGCTTTGTTATCGTAATGCTACTAATATACACATCGATATACAATAACCTGATCAACACACTACATCCTAAGGTGCACTCTCACCAATTATCAACTATGTGTCCGGATACTGATTGTATTTACCAATATTGTAGATATATTAACACATCGTTGGTGTATTATTGTTTCCATTAAGTAATGTATGCAACACTGATCAGTATATGTCACGTTATCATCAAGACCTGGAGCACTGTCTACTTAACTATGAGCAGGTTTATTGATTAATTGACTTGAACTGACTCTGAAGGAAGTGTATAAGGGCGACTATCAATGTATTTTGTACTCCGCGATGCCTCATGTCAGTGGGTGAAAGAGCTCTGTATCATTTGACTGTGGAGTGTATCTTTAGTGTCATTGTCTGTTTTGGCCTGATATATATGCAATAATGTCTGTTATGAAGATGACCAGGACCCAAGGTTTGCTGTATTTCCACACCCCACCACCACAAAAGGGAATAGTAAAAGGGCAGTATGTTGAGGTAGTCGGATGACCTCTAGGGACAGTCATTATGAGGAAGAGTGTATGAAACTAAGAGGATGTTTTTAGATAGAGGCTACCCAAGGAAATTAATAGATGAAATTGAGAAGGAAGTAAGGGAAGGAAGAGTGGACAAATATCGGCCTATTTTAGGACAGGAAGATGACCTTGAGAAGGTGACCAACCTCGACAAAAACAATTTTGAGTTAAGAAATAACTTTATAACAGATTATAGTGGGAGGCTAAGGTCATACAAAGAATAGTGGAGGAAGAATGGGTACAGTTTGGTGAATTCTCTGATTTAAGAAGTCTGTTTATACAACCCTTGAAATGTACATATAGAAAAGGGAGAAATTTGAAAAATTTGTTTGAAAGAAAAATTAAGGAAAACAATACTTCCAGGGAGAGAAAAGGCACATATAAATGTGGGAGGTGCTCCCAGTGCCGAATATTTGCAATAAAGATATAAATTTATGTGAAAAGTAGGGACATATTAGTGCAGAGTAAGCAATATGTTAATTGTCAAACAAAAGGTATAATATACCTAAGTATTTGTAAGAAATGTGAGGCATTTTATGTGGCGAAGTCTGAAAGAAGACTAAGAGATAGAATCTCTGAGCATAACTATGAGATGAAGACAAAAATATGTGTAATGCTCTGTACAAGCATAAAATAAAATGTGAAGAAGCTGATTATACCTTCTTTGTGTTAGAGGTAGTAAACAAAGATATCGTGGTGGACAATGGGAGGAGACAATTGAGTACAAAGAGTTATTATGGCAACTTCATTTGGAAGCTTATAACCCACCAGGGTTGAATAATTATGTATCTTTGGCCCCAGTATTGAAAATAAGAGCAGCGAAGCTCTGAGTTGGAAAATTTATAACAGGGGATTAAAGATACTGAGACATTATTAAAGATAATTAAATATATAATTAATCAGCACTATTTTGTGGAAAAAGGTAAAAAGAAGTGGCAGGATAATTATGGGAAAGGGTATCTGTAAGAAATGAATTTGAACCTGGGTAAACTTTGAAGTGTATTAAGTTTGGGCATAACTGTGAAAACAGTGGTTGTAATGTGTTCATCCAGACACCAGAGGGCATTGGATGTTTTTTAGTTGTATGTTTGTATATATTATTGTATATATATTTTATATGTTTAGATTTTTGTATATAAAATGTCAAATTTTAATGTTGTGAATATCATGAATAAAAGTTGATAATTAATTATAGAAAATGTTGTGAGCAGGAATGTAATAAATTGTAACATGATTTCAAGGGTAGACATGAAGGCACTTTGTAAATGTGATTTATAGTATAATATATGAAGAATATGGCAATTAAGTAATTATTGTATTATTAGGATTAATTATTCAATCAGCAATAGTATGTAAGCAGAAGGGGAAGAGCTTGTAGTATTGTGCATCTGAGGAAGTGTATTCAAGCAGCAGGTGTGGAGACATAAGCGTTAATGTGTTTGGAGTGTATTGCTGAAACTACGTGTTGCTGCTTGGTTCGTTACTTTTGTTAATAAAGCTGCTAAAAAAGAAAAAAGGAGCCGTTTTCTTCCACTAGTACCTTTTGCTTTGTTTAGTTGTGACTGTTCTGGTACTAGGCTCCATTGTCGTGGTTTTGCTGTATTTCCGCTTACCGGCTCGTGGACATAGACAGGCCAAGTAATACATAATATGGGTAGTCAAACAGACATCCACGATTGGGGAACATACAGCAGCAGTCACAACCACTGGCCAGATGGTGACAGTCCAACACGTTCTACACTTTACATATGCACATCGGTGTCCATTGTAGGACTCCAAAAATTGATCCATTCGCACCATCGACCAGCTGCGATCGACGCAAAAGAAGTGACAGCCGTGACTGCGGCACAGCTAGACATATGCACCACCAGCGTGTTTAAGGTTGGGGACAACTGTCCATGAAATGCAGGACATATGAACAGAAATCCCCAGATTGTCGTGTCCATAGAAGTCGTCCACATCCCAGTCCGCACACAGCCGGATGTGTAATGGGTACCGTGGAGGTTGCAGCCATGGGATCCTGGGTATGCAAATATGGGGCTCGGTGTTGTTTGGCAGATAATCCGTTGTCACGCCCGTGGGAGGATGCGGGTATATGCGTGCCTTACTCCCCACTAATGATGCAAAGCATCCACGGATAATGGTAAAAGCAGGTGTGAGTGTTGTACAGCCCTATATCAGTGTCCAGTAGGCAATTCCCATGGATGGACAAGTGTACGACCGAGATGGCACCTATAACTGGAAACCTGATGGAATTACACAGCTGCAGTAAGGCATAACACAGGAAATACAGATAGGGACTACAGTAGACACTCCCCATACAAAGACAGACTGCCGTGCGAATACCGTACATGGCACTGGATCTGCCATCAACAACATGAGGATCACTTTCGCTTCCATACTGCGGAACAAATGGGCGACCTGTGGAACATATACTAATGGCACACAAACAACTTCAACTAGGAAGGTCATAGGATGTTTCAACACTGGCGTTCCGCATATAACAAACCTACGTAAATGAATAAATGGGGTATACATGTTCCGGCTGTGTTATATTGACAATACAGTGGCGTATCGTCCTACTGGGCCTTTGAGGATTACCTAAAGCAGTTGCCAACCTGCAGCATGACATCATCACCATTTGGGTTAATCGTAGTAGGACACGGGTTTCGTAGCACAACATAATATGTGTAGTCAAACACACATCGCGATTGGGGAACATACAGCAGCGGTCACAACCACTGGCCAGATGGACACAGTCCAACATGTTCTACATTTTACATATGCACATTTGTGTCCATTGTAGGACCCAAAAATTTCTCCTTTGCGAGGAGACCCAGATGAACTACAGCCGTGACTACGGCACAGCAGCAGAAATGCACCGCCAGCGTGTTCAAGGTTGATGACACCTGTCCATGAAATGAGGGACATATGCACAGACATCCACAGATTGTCGAGTCCACACATGTCGTCCACATCCCATTCCGCACACATGGAGGATTTGCAATGGCTACTGTCGAGGGTTGCAGCCATGGCATCTTGGGTATGCAGAAATGGGTGTCGGAGATGATTGGCAGAGGATCCATTGTCCGCCCGTGGGAGGATGTGGGTACAGAACATGGCTTACCCCCACCAATAATGGCAATCATCCACGGAGAATGCAACATGCAGGTGTGAAATGGGTACAGCCATACACCAGTGTCCAGTAGGCATTTCCCAAGGCTGGACAAGCGTGCGGACAAGATGGCACCCAGAATAGCAAACCTGGTGAAATAACACAGCTGTAGCAAGGCATAACACAGGAAATACAGCTGGAAACAACAGTAGACACACTCCATAGACATCCATCCAGCCGTGCGAATCCGGTGTACACAGCAACCAAGCTGCTAGCAAGTCTATGGGGATCACCCGCTTCCACTCCAGCGGAACATACGGGCGACCTGTGGAACACATATTAATGGCACTCCAACAGCGTCAACTAGGAAGGTCATAGCATGCTTAAAGTATGGCGTTCCCACTCATAAAGAACATCCTGTCATGAATAAATAGGTTCTACATGTACGGCTGTGTTATTATGGCAATACAGTGGCGGATAGTTCACAATGGGACCTCTGAGGATTACTTAAAGCAGTTGCCAACCTGCAGGACTACAGTAACACCATATGGGTTAATTGTGGAAGGACACGGGTTCCGTAGCACTACATAACATGGGTAGGCAAACAGACATCCGACTGGGGAACATACAGCGGCAGTCAAAACCACTGGCGAATGGACACGGTCCAACATGTTCTACACTTTACATATGCACATCGGTGTCCATAGTAGGACCCACATATTTGTCCATAGGTGTTGGCGACAGGCTGCTATCGTGCGAACCAGAAGAAGTGACAGCCGTGACCACGGCACAGGTAGATATGGGCACCACAAGCGTGTACAAGGGTGATGACAAGTGTCCATGACATGCAGGACATATGAATAGGACTCCCCAGCTCGTCGTGTCAATAGGCGTGAGTTCACATCGCATTCCCGCACACATGAAGGATGTGCAATGGGTACTGTCGAGTGTTGCAGACATGGGATCGTGGGTATGCAAAAATGGGTCTCGGTGTGGATTGGCAGATGATTCGTTGTCCCGCCCCGTGTGAGGGGCGTGGGCATGGCATATCGTTACTCCGCACTAATAATGGCAATCATCCCGAAAATGCAGAATGCAGCTGTGTAATGTGTACAGCCCTATACTAGTGTCAGTAGGCAGTTCCCATAGATGGACAAGCGTCACGGCCAAGATGGCACCCATAGCTGCAAACCTGGGGGAATCCCACAGCTGTTACAAGGCATAACCCAGGAAATACAGATAGGGACTACAGTAGACACTCCCCATACAAAGCCAGACCGCTGGGCAGATGCGGAGTATCACGGCACTTAATCCGCCAGCACATTAATGGGGATCGCGCTTCCATACAGCAGAACAGATGGGTGACCTGTAGAACCATACCAATGGCACAATATCAGCGTCAGCTGGGAAAGACATACGATGGTCGAACCATGGCGTTCCCACCAATGAAAGACATCCTTCAGTGGATTAATAGGATTGATGTCAATTGACCATGGAAAACACCTGCTCAACAATAAAGACCGCTGGCACCCTATGGCCACAAACCATGTCACACATAGGTAGATGGAACAGTCAGCGTAAACATTTCGTGCCGCGGCAGGTCACACATGGTATCCAAAGGTTAGACATGTATGCGCTATCACCCGTAGGCCCGTGAGACGTACACATAACATGGGAGCATCCAGGCTTTAAGTATCCACCCGTACACTTCCATTTGTCACTTTCTATGCGAACAATGAACATGTAGCCACAGCATAGAAAGCACAGGCGCACTGCTAATGACACACCGTATGTCAACAATTCAGAAGGCATCCTATGAACACCGTATTACATGATATTGTACTATGCCGACCCCTCAACAATCAGAGACCTAACAATGTATATGGAAGATATGCATAGCATATCACTGTAATACAATGGTACAGAACTGACAGAGTAGACAAATGTATGTTAACCCTACATCTGCATCTACACTACATTCCCGTTCGGTGTTTGCTCCACCTGCTTCACAAAGGATGCCTCAACAGTTATCCATCGGTCAGCCCTGGTGTGTGGCCAAACCTCCACCTACTAATCTATCTACATCGCATTCTTCAGCATAGCTGTGGAGGTCCCTCCTGTGGTGTAATACCCTAGGCGTCGTAAAACACCGACTGTAGACATGTGCCTTGTGATGTGCCCATAGCGGGCCGTAGGCATCGCCAATCCTGCGGCTGCCCAGGCCGCTGCCCTAGTAGGGACACCTGTCTAGTAGGCGTGTCACGTAGGTATATCAAGATGGGTGCACCATGTGTTGTGCTGGCGTGTGCCATGTAGCCCCACAGCCTAGGGCACCGGCGATCTAAGGCCGCTGCCGTGCATCAGGGGTAGTACAGTCTGCAGGTATGTGCAGTCGTGCACATGTGACAGCGGGCCACAAGGATACCCATAGTGGCGACAGCTGCACACATGGCTATAGTGGGACACACACCGGCCATGCATACAGCACACATAGACATACACACACCATAAATAGGCAAGTACACACAAGGTGTATGTCATGTATGGGTAAAGTGTAAGGACAGCAAGGATAGCTGTCTGCCATGTAATCCAGCGATGTCTATGAGGTGTTCTGGAATACGGACAGTGCATGGACAATGTGTGGATATGCAAAGTACCACAGTTATATGTGTCAGCCGTGCAAATATGCGATACATGGGGAAGGCGGCTGTCCATGGGAGAGCAGCGATGCGGCCACAACATAGGTACATAGATATACAAAGAAAGAGGTACACACGAGCACATCCGGCAGGCCCGTGAGTGTAATGTACACAGCAGCAACCCACAACACCATAGTAGGGTACCGTGGAGAACACGCTACGGAGTCGCCGACCAGAAGAAGCACACAAGCAGTACGATCTGCGTCCCACCATCCACAAACACAAGGATGGCGCCAGGATATGGGTGTTCAGCGTAAACCTCAAAGCCATACCGTATGAACCCATGCAGCTGGGAGCATGGACACACACACACATGTGGCGCATGGTGATTGACCACACCCCACATACCCAACCGCAAGCGTACAACACAGGTATGGTATGCTTCGTGGACCACCGAGCACACCACCAGCAGAGGCACATGTACAGGTGGGTGACAACAACCGTACAGGAATGGCGGCTGGTAGGCAAGGTATGTGTTGCGGCGTCTAAAAGCATGTACATCCGCAGAGGCAGCTGCAAAACACACACACAAACACACGCAAGGGCCGGAGTCGAACCTCGCCTATCTACATGAACTCACTACAGTATGAAGCATTTACAGAGCAGCTACCGAGTTTACTGAGCACAAGCTGTCAGAGGCATACTTCTAGGCTGGTGGCATCACCCGCAAAACAATAGCTGGCAATAGGCAAGGTATGTGTTGCGGCGTATAATAGTATGTGTATCCGCAGAGGCAGCTGGAAACACACACACACACACACACACACATGGAAGGGCGGAGTCGAACCTCGCCTATCTACATGAACTCACTACAGTATGAAGCATTTACAGAGCAGCTACCGAGTTTACTGAGCACAAGCTGTCAGAGGCATACTTCTGGGCTGGTGACATCACCCACAAAACAATAGCTGGCAATAGGCAAGGTATGTGTTGCGGCGTATAATAGTATGTGTATCCGCAGAGGCAGCTGGAAACACACACACACACATGGAAGGGCGAGTCGAACCTCGCCTATCTACATGAACTCACTACAGTATGAAGCATTTACAGAGCAGCTACGAGTTTGCTAAACAGGCTGTCACAGGCATACTTGTAGGCTGCTGACATCACCCGCAAGACAATAGTTGGCAATAGCCAAGGCATGTGTTGCGGGCGTCTAAAAGCATATTCAGTCGCAGAGCGCGGCTGGAAACACACACACACACACAGAGACACACACACACACACACGGAAGGGCGGAGTCGAACCTCGCCTATCTACATGAACTCACTACAGTATGAAGCATTTACAGAGCAGCTAGGGAGTTGGCTAAACAGAGCGCTGTCACGGGCATACTTGTAGGCTGGTGGCGTCAGCCGCAAGACAATAGGTGGCAATAGCCAAGGCATGTGTTGCAGAGCGTCTAAAAGCATATTCAGTCGCAGGCGCGGCTGGAAACACACACACACAAAGACACACACACACACACGGAAGGGCGGAGTCGAACCTCGCCTATCTACATGAACTCACTACAGTATGAAGCATTTACAGAGCAGCGCTACGAGTTTGCTAAACAGGCGCTGTCACAGGCATACTTGTAGGCTGCTGACATCACCCGCCAAGACAATAGTTGGCAATAGCCAAGGCATGTGTTGCGGGCGTCTAAAAGCATAATCAGTCGCAGAGACAGCTGGAAACACACACACACACACGGAAGGGGCGAGTGCGAACCCGACTATCTACATGAACACACTACTGTATGAAGCATTTACAGAGCGCTACCGAGTTTGCTAAACAGAGCGCTGTCACAGGCATACTTGTAGGCTGCTGGCGTCAGCCATAAGACAATAGGTGGCAATAGCCAAGGCATGTGTTGCGGGCGTCTAAAAGCATATTCAGTCGCAGGCGCGGCTGGAAACACACACACACACACACACACACACACACACACGGAAGGGCGGAGTCGAACCTCGCCTATCTACATGAACTCACTACAGTATGAAGCATTTACAGAGCAGCTACGAGTTTGCTAAACAGGCGCTGTCACAGGCATACTTGTAGGCTGCTGGCGTCAACCGCCAAGACAATAGGTGGCAATAGCCAAGGCATGTGTTGCGGGCGTCTAAAAGCATATTCAGTCGCAGGCGCGGCTGGAAACACACACACACACACACACACACACACACACACGGAAGGGCGGAGTCGAACCTCGCCTATCTACATGAACTCACTACAGTATGGAAGCATTTACAGAGCACTAGCGAGTTTGCTAAACAGGCGCTGTCACAGGCATACTTGTAGGCTGCTGGCGTCAGCCGCCAAGACAATAGGTGGCAATAGCCAAGGCATGTGTTGCGGGCGTCTAAAAGCATATTCAGTCGCAGGCGCGGCTGGAAACACACACACACACAGAGACACACACACACACACACACGGAAGGGCCGGGAGTCGAACCTCGCCTATCTACATGAACTCACTACAGTATGAAGCATTTACAGAGCAGCTAGCGAGTTTGCTAAACAGGCTGTCACAGGCATACTTGTAGGCTGCTGGCGTCAGCCGCAAGACAATAGGTGGCAATAGCCAAGGCATGTGTTGCGGGCGTCTAAAAGCATATTCAGTCGAGCGCGGCTGGAAACACACACACACACAGAGACACACACACACACACACGGAAGGGCGGAGTCGAACCTCGCCTATCTACATGAACTCACTACAGTATGAAGCATTTACAGAGCAGCGCTACGAGTTTGCTAAACAGAGCTGTCACAGGCATACTTGTAGGCTGCTGGCGTCAGCCCAAGACAATAGGTGGCAATAGCCAAGGCATGTGTTGCGGGCGTCTAAAAGCATATTCAGTCGCAGGCGCGGCTGGAAACACACACACACACACACACACACACACACACGGAAGGGCGAGTCGAACCTACGCCTATCTACATGAACTCACTACAGTATGAAGCATTTACAGAGCAGCTACGAGTTTGCTAAACAGGCGCTGTCACAGGCATACTTGTAGGCTGCTGGCGTCAGCCGCCAAGACAATAGGTGGCAATAGCCAAGGCATGTGTTGCGGGCGTCTAAAAGCATATTCAGTCGCAGGCGCGGCTGGAAACACACACACACAGAGACACACACACACACACACACACACACACACACACACACACACACACGGAAAGGGCGGGGCGAACCTCGCCTATCTACATGAACACACTACAGTATGAAGCATTTACAGAGCAGCTACCGAGTTTACTGAGCAGGCGCTGTCAGGAGGCATACCCCGTGAGTGGTATCATTTGCAAAGGCAATCGCCCTTTCGGGTGTTCGGACAGAGTGCTTGATCACGCGGTCTGTTACCATCCAAGGTCGCCCGTACACTAACTGCGTTAGTGCTGCAGTCAGAATAACAAGTAACTACTGATCAGTACATCACTGCATACTGGGCATGCTCAGACACTTAGACTTCGGCACAGGGCAGACATGCATACACATGTTGCGGCGGCATGGGTGGCGTAATGTGGACCGTCGTGTGTGTCCAGCCACACAACAGAAACCTGCCCATGCCACAGGCGTGGCGTTGCGTGGGGATAGAGGCATGCACCGGGGTATTACTGCAGGCGGCTGCGGTGTGCACTGTGCTGTGTGTCTATCTACACAGCTGCCTACTGGGCATGCTCAGACACTTAAGTCGGCACAGATCAGACATGCATACACATGGTGCGGCGGCATGGGTGGCGGAATCACGGACCATCCTGTGTTTCGGCCACACAACAGTAACCGGTCATGCCACAGACGTTGTTGTTGCTGCGGGGAATATGTAGGTGCAATTAACCATGTGTAGGACTGGCCTACAGTTTGTTGCATGCTACAGACAACCCTCACATACACAGGATACCTTCACAGATGTCCTGAGGACACTGGTGAGTGGGCATGCTCTCACAACAGCACCGTTTGGGTGACATGAACCACCCATACATAGCCTGGGAACATTACCCATGGCACAACACAGTCGCCAGCAGTCCCAGGTGTTCACACACCTGGCCACTGTTAAACAGCCATGCACCATACATACCAGGGGGGGGGATGTCTGACAGTTCTGCCCATCACTCATGGTGAGGATATGCCCCACACAGGATGTACAGCCCTCAATGGTGATGCAAGACCGTATAGTGGATCCACTGGTCATCCACTCACTGTAACCAACACCAGCATGGGGGACCTCAGTGATGACCTCTCCACAGGAAACCACACACATCATATGACCGGTGTGGTACCCTACATGTCCTCCATGCCAATGTTGAACAGAGGCCAGACCGGAAGCCTACCGAATGCCTTCCACGACCACCCACATGCATGTCTGCGACAGGCAAACATGATGACATCAGGCCCTTGTCCACCACAGGTAGGCACATGCTGTGGTGGACCGCAGCCACTGACTACCTGTACATCAACAGTTGGAGCTACTACATGGCAGGGCAATGACAGTACCAGGGAAACCATCACCCATTCATACCGGCGTCACCATACGGCCCCACATACCAACATCCAGGTCCGCTCGTGGGAGTGGTACTGCAGAGGGCACATGAGACAACCACAGGGCCTTCCCTAACTGTGGTAAGGACATGGTTGGGGGCACACAGACCTGCATGGAAATGGTCCAGAATGGTACAACAGTCACTGCACCCACAGACATTGTCTGCATACCACAGGACATGTTCCATGCATACATCCCCAACAGGGAACATATCCATCCCACCAGAGTGTATCCTCCCAAACATGTCATATGGCCTGGGGTGATCCCATATCTCTATGGCGTTTGACACTTCAGCAATGGGCACCGATGGTTTCCCTGGCTGTGTGCTACCCATCCTCTTTAAGGCCCTCGGCCCACACATGCGGCCACTGTGTCATGTTAGCCTTACTATGGGCTATGTCCCCAATGGATGCCATATGGCATCTGTGGTCCCACTATGCCAGGGTAGTGCTCCTATGGACTGTCAACAGCCACACCCTATCGCTTGACAAGTGTTGTCTGCAAAGCTGTGTGGAGGTCCATACAGGTGGTCATGGTTACAGATAGCGGTGTACAGCCAATACCGGAACATACCCACAACTACACAGTCAAGGTCGGATCCTGCCTCCCGAACCTGCTCGTCCAGTCTGGAGTGTTCACCAAGGCCATTGATGGGGATGTGTGGGTTTGCACACAGTACCATGACCTGGTGGGGCGTTCAGAGCACACTACACATGGGACCCATGTAAAGGCTCGCCAGCATACATGTGGGGACATATGTCACCCGATGCTTCTCACACAGGTTGGAGGTCACACCACACAGGGTTGGTGCTGAAGGTGCTTTGTCACACTCATATCTGGACCCAGTGGAGGCCCACAGGGCTCACTCCTGTGCACCCTGCCATATGGCATCCGACCTTCAATGTGCATGCAATCATACGGGGATTGTAGCAGACAAGGGATGCAGATGACTACGCACCGGCCGACATACCCAGCACCCCATGTTACCGTTACATCCACCTAGGCGTCATAGACATGGCTGACTGGTGCCAGAGCCATGGCCTGCTACCAGATGCCAGAGAAGGTGCAGCCCTACCCAGTGTGAAGAACATGTTAGTCCCAATGTCACATGTAGGTGGTGCGCCATTAAAGGTGGTGGACATGTTCAGGGTGATGGCTACCACACCTGTTGGCAACCTCTGTCAACACACACAATGGCAATGTGGGTGTGAAGACATTCCATTGTGGCCTCCTGGTCTGGATGGAATGGCAACCACATCAGGGGTGTTCATTGTACCCCTGTACACATCACACAGCAGTGCAATGACTGTGTACAATGGCACATGTGGCCTGTAGCTAACCTGGCGCCTGCAGCACTTTCGGAAGGACATAAGCGTTCCACAAGGCGGGGATAGCGGTGCTAGGACATGTGTCACATGGTGCCGGCCAAGGGGACACTGGCTGTGGATCTGCACAGCACAGCTGATCCGTGGTGATCTGTGCCCGACATACGGCCATGTCTGACCTGGGTGACATGGGCACATTCCACCTCCCAGGCCCCATGCGAACACGGGCACAGAAGCGACTGTCAGACACCTCAACCCACAGATGGGTGGGGCGTGCTGGGGAACAGGGTAGCGGCCAGACACACAGTGCGACACGGGAGGAGTGCCAGGCCATGTGAAGGAAAGGCCCTGACTGCCTTTGTCCAGGACTGCTACTGGCGTGTGGATGTGTGACTATAGTTATCGCCAGTCAACCTCTGTGTGTCACTGCTAGACCAGGGACTGGGGACTGATGGATATGGCATCCCCATCCTGAGGGGTGTTAGATGCCACACACAGTCATGCTAGGTCCACACATGTCGTAGGGCACATATCCTGTTACGTTCATGTGTGCCTATGTACCTATGTAGGGGTCCATGCGGATGTGGGTAACTGTGCTATGCTGATTTTGCCAGACATGCCTGTGGGTACCCCACGACTACGTGGGGAACTAATTACAGTGCTCCCAGTAGGCGCGTGCAGTACACCATCAGTATCAAGCGGGTTAACTGCACCGACATGGTGCTACACATGTAACCACCACACATACTGTGTACACATATCAATGAATGCTGCACCTGTCCTGCATGGTATGTCTGCTGCATGATGTCCGTGCACAACACACATCACATACACACCTGTCACCAGCCATACACACACACCACAACATACACAGCGTACCATGCGGACACAGGTATCACGTACACCTCTCACTATCGTGTCCACCCTGTGCATCATAATATGTTAGCTTAACCGTGCATTGCTGGTGTGGCTCACAGTTATCGGCAGAGACTTAATCATATGCACAGGGTGATATGTGTGCCACAGGCATGGGCTGTACCAATGGATGACATCATGTGTGTGTGTAAGGGCCAGTGCATTGAGTGGGCATGACTATGTAGAATGCATGTGGGTGTGGTGGAGCCCTACAGTTGTGTCTGCTGTGTGTGGGTGTGTGTGTACACAGTTCAGTCATCGGTGATGCCTACGGGGTATGCTTGGCAGCCCCTGACTGTACAGTGCAGGTGTTACGTCTCACTGTGTCTGCCCGGCGAAGTGACCAGCGCCTGCCTGGGGTTGCAGACACGACCGGGTGGAGGTACAGACTGTCCACTCTCCGATGTCACATGTCCGCTGGAAACATGCCCGCGACGGGGCCGTCCAGGGCCACGTCCACGTGGCCTGCTCTGTCCTGGTGTGGATGGTGTAGTAGCAGCTGCAGTGCTACTGCTACCATCACTGTCTGTGTGGGCATGGGAGGTGGCACGCTGCGCTGACCTGCAGCAGGTGGTGTTGCTGGCACTGCGTGCCCTATGCCTCACCCCTACCTGGTGTTCCTGCACGGACTGCGCCGCTCAAGGATGGCCAAGCCTCGGTCGAGGAGACCAGCCATGTCGCCCAATCTCCTATCCAGAACATCGGCAAGATGCTGTTGTGCATTCGCCAATGCCTGGATGCTGTCATTTAAGTGCGGATTGCGGACCTCTGCAGCCTCTGCCCCTCCTGGTTCTGCCGTTCGGCGCGTGCCTGCGCCGCCATTACAGTCTGGAACATGCGTCTGGTTATACCAGCTGCTGCACCTATGCGGCAGGTGTATGTCTAGCGGTGCTCCCCTACGGGCAGCACCTGCCACATGCCTGCGTGGCACTGCACCAGTCCTTACACTGGCAACATCGTGTGTACCCACACCTTCTGCAGCCACCACACATTCCTGCTCGGGGACAACAGACGCTGACTGACCATCATCTATGGGCATCGATTGGGGTATGTCGGCATCTGAACCGTGTGCAGGGATGAAAGGGGCGTATGTGTAATGTTCTCCACTGGCACAGACTCCGCCGGTGCCGACCCTGCCTGTGCCTCATGCACATGGCCAACACAACTAGTCACTGTGGGGACACTAGCATCAGATTGACCGCGGGAGGGAGCACCTACAGCACCTGTCAATACAAAGACATACCATCGGTTACAATACAGACACACACACACACACACACACACACACACACACACACACACACACACACACACACACACACACACACACACACACACACACACACACACACACACACACACACACACACACACACACACACAGCATGCATGTGATAATGCAGGTGGCATGCAGCATTCACACAACACAGACCAGTGAATGCAGACCAGACATTCATAGTGGCAGTATGTACACTGCCCTGGTGGGGACAGTACAACAGGCAGGTGTCATTTAGTAGGCATGCAGTACACACATTCATGGTAGTTTGCATGCATCAGCGTGATACACCGTGTGGCGCGGGCAGGTTGAGTACACATGGCTGCCAACACTATGTAATGTACACCGCAAACATGTGCGGTATCATGTGGACATGTGAGGATGGTGTCCCACCGCATGCACCACATCACGATGGCTGTCATGGTGCAGTGTTATGTGTACAGTGTACAGATACAATGTATGTGTAACAGTGATGTCTGTGCAGGTACGTTGCTGTGAGCTGTGTGCGTAGCTATGCGGTGTGTGGTGCAGGCTCTGTGCCACTGCACGGTAGCAGGACACAGCTATGTGTCTGTGCGATCGCGTGACCTGGGCGCATTACATTGCCATGTCTGTAAGTCAGTTCAGCTGCTCAGCAGCACATATATAGTGGACATTGGAGGCACCTGTAGTAGCTGGGAGAGGGATTTCATGTCACTGGTGTACTACAGCAGATGTCCAGGGGTCCACTACATTGATGAACCCACTATGTGTGTACAGGGTGCAATGGTGAGTACCCACTGTGGATGTGCTGTGTGGCAACATGCCTGTAGGTATCCACCATGGCCTTGTCTGTCTGACTCATTGACAATTGTGTGTGGTAGACATTGTGCACACGGCCCTGTGGTGGCCCATGTGACATACACCCATACTAGTGTGGCGTGTCACATTCTCTCTGGATATGCTGACAGTGTGTATGTCTGCTATGTTGTGCATAGGTCATATCATGGTGTGACAATGCTGCAGACAGACATACGTGCATGGGACATGGCATGCCATGTCTGCGTGTGCACCGATGCAGGGGCATGGGTCACATTGGTAACACCTGTGCTCTGGCCAGATCACAGCTCACTCTGTGGTACTGTGTCCATACTGCACTGGCATTCCAATGCATACTACACATGCAGCCATTGTGTAACACCTACACCATTGTATGCATAGCTGAATGCACGTAACACACCAATTGGTTGTGTGGTGTCATACCACTCTACGGTAATGGGTGTATCTACTGTACATGGGTGGTGTGTATGTCGGGTGGTGCGAGCTGTATACCGTGGCGGGGCACACACAGGTGAGCATGTCATGCCTAGACACATGGGGAATATCAATACAGCAGAACATGCGTTTGACTGGCAACAGACTTACCTGCAACAGACCCTTGTCCTTGCGACCGCCAGGCGATACCTGTAAAGGCATTACACAAAGGTATACACATTAGCCATTACTATCTCCACGGTCAGCACTGTGCATGACACATCATGCATGTGTGTGGTTGCATGTGCTATGCACATGTCTGCTAACACAACATAGCATACAATGGTTTGCATCTTGTGTGGCCATATACCTGGCATGTATTGCTATATCATGTGTTGTACTATGACACCCACACCCACGCCTATCATACATACATGCAACACTGACTTACCATGCGGCTCCAGGCTCATAGCTTGGGTGACACCCACCTCCACGATGGCCGCAAGTGGTTGTGCATGTTGTTCCGTGGGTGTCCCCAGACTGACCAGGAGCTCCTCCGTAGCTGTGAGTGGGGGCTGTGTTGGTGGCCCACCACCTGTCCCACGTTGTTGCCTGGCGATTGCAGCGGCACGCTGTCTTGCATGCCGGATCAGGTCTGTGCAGTGCCTGCGGATTTGTTGGTATGTGCGGTTGGTTCCGCCGCTGTTCACCCTCCTGCACAACTCCTCCCACATCTCCTGCCGTTCTTGTGCCTGCTGTGGGACATGGCTGAACAGGGCATTGTAGTTACTGTGGAGGTATGGTATGATGACCCCTCCTCCTGGCGACTAAATGGTGGTAGCGGGAGCGTGGCATTATCTGGAAGACATAATGATGGTGGCAGGACACATTCACACTGCAGTGGTGGCATACTGTTGGAAATACATTGCTATGACATGTGCGACATCTGCACAGTGATCTGTGAAGGGCATCGTGGGGTGACACAGCCGATGTTGTGGCTTCACACCATTGAGCACTGGGTGTCACATCATATCTGTGTGCCACCCCATCACACTGTGCACGCACCATGTAGATGTTAGCCTGCCATGGACATGTGTACCTGGCTGCCCCTATGTCCGTATCAGTTGGCATATGTCCCCATGTGATGTCTGTGCTACTGTTCACCTATGCGCTGTGTATATGTCAGTACACATCCGTCTGTGTCCATTGTGAACGTCAGCAGCGGCACTGTACACATACACATGGACACCTGCACATGCATGTGTTGTGCCATGTACTTCCACACAGCACTGTACTGGTGCTGGACAACTTGCCCCAGCTCACCTGTGTTACGTATGTGATAGACATGGAGCAATGTGTAACCATGACACATTAGCAGGACAGGCCATGCATAGCATGTACACGCACACATTGTGCAGAGCATCACACAGCACCTGTAACATGACAGGGTGCATCGCCACCACATTACTACTGTGTATGGTTGATAGTGAGAGTGCCTTTTGTCCATTGCACCATGTGGGACTGCGATAGCTCATGCTGCCTTGCTGGTCATCTCTGCATGATATGGCAGGGTATGCATCATACATGGCAATGGGTGTGACCCACCCAGGGGCTGCGGTATTGGCAGGGTGGCTGTCCATTGCTTTGGTCATAGCTGTGTGAATCTGGACATTCAATATGTTTATCACCATGGTGTGGACACTGGCCTCCAGCGGGGTATGCTGTACGCTGCTTGTTGAGGGTGTGTGTGGTGCATGCAGGTATCACACATCCATGCGTACACTGTAGCCCTGGCAGGTGCTATGTGCTGGGATGTTGATCGACACAGTGCTGTATGTGTACACACACCACTATCCCATGCACATGGATATCCGCCTGAACTGATGTGGGTGACACATATGTGTGCATACATTGCCTGCTGCCACCCACATGTCTGCTGCTGCACTACACACCGCCATCCCTCCCTGTGTGAATGTGGTGTTGGCCTCAGCAGAGGTATCCATGTATGGGGACATGGATGTTCACATAGCAGGCCCACTGATGGTATCGTCGATCTGACCATACACATGTGATGCACCCCTCACACATACAACCCATTCATATTGTTGTTCACAATGGTGACACGGCTATATTGCTATGCGGAGCCATTCACAGACATACATACACAGAGGCATGCACGCCCATCTGTGTCATTGGCGGACTATTGGTGTGGTTTGGCACCTGGCGTGTTTGACTGCAGGTGGCGCAGACCTACTGTGCACATGTCTACATGGTAGGCCTGTTCTACGGTAGGCATCTGTGATGTGCTGTGCACATCTCATACCTGCACATTTGGTTGTTGTCCATCGGTCCACAGGCCAGTGGTGGGACATACAGAGATGTTGCTGAACATATGTACATGCGACACTGTACAACTGTGACGCTAGCCTCTCAGATGCTCATGTGTCATGGACGTGAACACCGTACACACACATGTGGTTGTGGGCCGCCGTCCATACCCATCTCCACCTGTGGGTTGCTATCATCCCACACACTCCTTGTACTGTCTGTTCAGGCTATGCAGCTATGTGGGGCTTGTGTGCATACAATACAATACTATGTGCCTTTGCACCCATCACGGACATTGTCACACAGGTACACCAGCAGCCATACACATCGCAGATTGTTGTCAGCATGTCACATGTGGTACACACCTAACACATCTCCTGCGGGACATGGTAATGTGTGTGGGCATGTCCAGTAGTGACATACCACAGCTACCCTACATGGCGGCTATGCAGGACATGTCTGCGTACATCTACTGTGACATATACACCAGCAATGCCCCTACCTACATCACATGGTACTACCTGTGGGTATGTGTGTCTGCATCGATGCTATGGCGATAGATGACATTTGTACATCTATATGTGCAACATACCTCGGTGGGGTTGTCATGAGCACACGTTCCATGTGTCAATGCATTGTTTGTGTCTGTTGGGCAGTCATTGTTGTGCATGGTTTACATGGCTGACATAGTGTACTGTGTCTGATTCCAGGTACTTCATTGGGCTACCAGCATTGTACATTTCTACAGCACATTCCAGCCATCATGTAGCCAGCTTAGATGACAGTGGGAGGTGTTCCGCCATGTGCACATGTGTCACACAGTACAAGGGTGACTGACACACATTGTCGGGACTGGGTTCTGACTGCTGTGGATGTGTGTACCGGTGTTGACAACCATGACTGCACCAGATGGTGTCTCCTGGATGTGTGACATTCACAACAAACACCCACATTCACATAGCAGCACATCGTCCACGACAATTTACATTCCTGCCTGAACACTGTATGCGGTATATTTGTATGACCACTGCATATATCACTGGTGGCCACCAGCATGGCTGCCTACAGCAGCAGTGTGTATCCTGTGCAAACATGGGTTACACCAGTCACAACACACCTGTGCCAGCTGGCCCTGTAGTGGGTGACAGTGCAGTTACATTCATCATGTAACAGTATACACCGTGCACCAGTATGTTGCGGACATGTGACCGGCTGTGCTACTCAACATATGCACACATGACGCATCACCTGGTACACCGTGTCTGCCTTGCCACCTGCTATTGTGACCACCCTGTGATGACATTGTACAGCCCACATGGGCGTGGACATGTGATGGCTCAATGGTGAATTAACCGTCCAGGTGTGTGTCTAGCCAGGTGTCCAGTAGCCACTGGTCTGCATGCAGGGATAGTCTACATTGGCCTACTCTGTCACTGGGACTGTTGACTATGGTCATACTGTTGTTATGCAGGCATGTGCTGTCTGTCCAGTCTGATAGTCGTGTTGAACCACACTACCGTGGCACACATGGCGTGTGGACATCTGGCTAAGGTGTGCAGCCCACATGTACATCTTCTCATGCTATGCTGCCTGTGCAGCGGTGTCACATGTCTGTCTCTGGCAGGGCTGTCACAGGTAGGCACAGCATGCAGTGATGTGTGACAATGCTTACACCCTCCACTGTGCTGTACAGTAGCACTGCACACACAGTACAGCACACATGTCACTTATCTACAGTGCCTGGGACCTGCCTCCATGCCCTACACGCCACACCTGCCAGTCCAGATTGTACACAGATCATACCTCCCAGTCACATACCTGGACTGCAACACACACAGGTGGGTGGTTCCCACACCGCACCGTGATTTACACACATACTGTATTTTCCCATGACACATTGCATCATAGGTGGTCCATGTTCAGATACCCATGTTTGTGGCCACTACGCACATTGTGACACGCGACAGTGCAGACACTGTACACCACAGGTTACATGCCAGTCAGGGTGGCATGCTGTACGGTGCACCTGGGACAGTTGCTACTGCTATGTATTGCCAGCAACACGACCTTCCCTAGTATGGACTCCCACGTACCCACACATGCTTGGCCATGCAGTACACATAGCTGGGTGACACATTACACGACACATACCATACCTACACTACCCTCAGCATGCACCAAACCTACATGTGTCTGTATGCTAGGCCTACACACCTCCCCCCTCTGTTTGCTGAACATCCATGCTTACCATCCCTGCTAGCCACACCCTAAGCACACAACCATAGCAGCATGCATGGTACATACACACTACAAGCGGTATTACTGACATCCACTGACAGAGGTTGTTGAGGGCATGGCACCACATCCAATGGACAGTCTATGTGCCTATGCCAACAGTGATCACAGTGCACTTCTGCTACATGTACACACTGGTAGGGACCATGCTATTCCACACTGAGACATGGTGGTGCTGGCATTTTCACAGACGCCACAGTGGTATTCCTGTTCCATGCACACGTGCTATATGGGCACATGTGCAGGCTGTTGCACGGTAGTTTTGTTCACCTGTGTGTTGTGTGTCACTTGACAGTCATGGTGTGTCCTGCTGGTGCATGACATACTCCACAGCTAGCTACCTACACATGACTGCCAGACATTGCAGTGTGGGCCCTCACGCAGTGTGGTGGTATGTCTCTGCTGTTTGACTACATCCACATTCAATGCAGCATACCACGGTCATGCAGGCATTGGCGACACAGATGTTGCTGGCATCCTGCCTGCCAATGGGGTACCTACCAACAATACACACTCTCACTCACTACAGGGTTCCAATCCTTGGCTGGACATTGTATTAACCCTGTGGACACATACATAGTACTGGCATGCACATGTTATGTCTGGGAACACAGTCCCAATGTCACCTCCAACCACCGTAGTTGTTGTATCCCGCCAACCTGGCTGTTACATGTCTCTGCAGCAGCACATCAGTGACTGCTAGCCCATTCATGTACGGTGTGCACCATGACCACCACACTACCACATCTATCACACTACACATGGATGGTACTGCATTGCACGTATATGGGGCTGCATCTCTACACCCATGACTGGGCCATTCAGTATGGCACTGGGCCACATCTTGACATACATGCTCCACACACTCATTGACTACCTGCATGCCTTTCCTGGCACCCTTGTTGGGCTTCTGTGCGCCACGGAACACCACATCCCATGCTGGCCACCTGTCATATTATTGCATGGGTGGTTGGGGTGGTACAGAGGGTATCACATCAGACATGATCTGCTCTTTGCCCTTCAGCACCATTCCACTCTATGCTATTGACAGTGTACACATCCAGCATCACATCGTACCCTATGTATCGGCATGTTCGCCATGTGCCTTCTGTACAGTTCACACAGTGGTGCAGGCATGTCATGCTAACTACAACATGTTAGGGACGTGTGGCATTGCACGTTCCTCAGACATTTGGCCCCTCATGCTCAGTATTTGCATACGTACACTACCTACTGTCACACAGTACTGTACATGCCTACATATACCACTTCTACATACCTGGCAGCATTCTAGCTCATCCTACTCATGTTGCTGACACCCATACAGGTGTCAGTGTGGCAGATATATCATGTAGATATCATTGCATCAGTTACATCACACATAGTGCATACACATCACCTTTGCATACTGACAGTCATGCGGTGTGTATCACATGGATACTGTCCCTATGCAGGCATATCACGTTGTACATGGTTGATGTACACACACATGGCCCACATGGTGCTGTGGTTGCCATATTACACCATGGTGTGGGTACACATGTGCAGGACTACACATTTCTGGACCGTTTGTGTAGCTGATACCTTGGGTGCCCTTGTACCTGTGCCATACACACATGTACACGCAGGCCATGTTACAATAACACATGTGTGGTGTACCTTACACAATGGATACAACGTTACATGTGTCAGTATAGTCATGCTGTGCTCTCTACCCAGCTCAGACAGTTTACATATGCAAATGACAGTCATGTAACACATCTGTGCTCACCTAGATGCCACTAACACAGGGGTGTAATGTACTCTGCCATGGCCCATGTTCTCCACAGTACTGATGCATGTATTACTCCTACATGGCGTTTGCTGTGGGCAGGGGGGGAGGAGCAGTCCTGCATGTGTGCACACATGCCACATTGCTCAGCCCGGGCGTCTGTGTGACATCCACAGACTGGACACACACCATGCTGTGGGACATAGGTCCTGTGCACATCCCACAGGGGCACACTGTGTCACTAGTCGTGTCATAGCTGCCTTGCTGGTAGGGTGACACAGACCCATGGTACCACCACAGCGGACGTACTGTATAGACATGACAGTTGACATCCAGTTCTGCCGTTCAGTGGACACTACCATGGGGGGGTATCAGTACTGTGTACATTGCACATGTGTTTACACACGGCACTGCTGGACATCATTGTGGCACACATTGCACCTGCTATGGAACGTTTGGACATGGTCACTTGCTGGTACCTCCATTTCGGGTACCTATTCTGCTACTACATTGTCCCATATGTGCAGGCCATACATATCTTGTGTATGTATATAACATTAGCCCATCGTTCCATCATGCATGCTATGCCTGTGATACTGTCTATGATCTCTGAACATATCCATCATGCCAGCTTTGCATTACACATACTTGACATAGTCGCCCATACTGCGTGGGATAGGTGCACGCGTCGTGCGCACATTCCGTATGACATCGACGGTATATGCCCATGCACATGTGTGCTGTGACACTATACATAACTGTCCTATCCCCTGCTGTGGCACTTCAGTGTTGGATATCCACTGCCAGCATCGGCGTGGGTGGTGGCATTGTTCTGTGTTTGCAACCCCTATGGCAGACCTGGGGTAGGGTTATCACCTGTGCCACTTTGCAAGGGACAGTCCCTCCTTGGGCAGTTGTGTCCTGACAAACTTTATCACTAATGGCAAATGTCCTGAGATTGTGGGACATCACTATATCCCATTCTTATGTAAGAGTTGCATAACATACTTATTTATGTATGTACATTCCTAACTGTTACAAGACACACAATAAGCAACTGAACTGCTACAAGAATACACCTTTCTTTATGCTAAAGAGTAGAGTTCTAACCTTTGTACTGACCATGGGTATGTGTTCACCTGTAACATCTGAAGTGTGTCCCGACGGTTTCCCACTTTGGCCTTTTGAAAGGGTGGCAAGCCGGCCCTGGGGTTATCCCGGGTGTTTACATGTTGTCCCACTGCTGTGCACACGTTGTCCACAGTTGTTGGTATGCTGCGCGTTTTAGCATTACATATCCAACCTTCGCCTCTCTCTGCCTGATGGACAGGTATCTTTACCTACACACACCGTTCACATACTGTACAGATTCGTCATACGTATCGTGCGTTACACACCAGTACAATTCGTGGGTTCGACATACCTTTCCGGCCTTTTGTTCTGCGTTCGACTCAATTCCCTTGATTCTGTTTCTCGAGTTCGTATGGGTTCGGTATGAACATACGGTTTGGATATCCAGGGAGTCTTCCTTATATTCGTCGTCGCCTGATCCATGTGGGTTAATCAGGCCAATAGCTGTTCCTCGGTGTGTACTTATGCGCATATCAGCGGTGATCCCCTTCCTTTCGTTCGTTACGCGTCGGCACTAGGCCATGGTTCTTTCCTCGTGTGGCCGTTGGTTATTTGCAATACCTTAGTGAGGATGGTATGTATTGTATCATGTTTGTGTGACTGCATCCGCTATGTGTGGTGTCGGGTACATTTCGCTGTGGTGTTAGCCGTGGATTGTGTGTGTTGGGTATGGTATTGTGTTCGACATGTGGGTCCCGTGTCCTGGCGGCGTCTGTCGATGGCGTTGTGCATTCAAATGTGTTACATGGCTGTTATTTTCCTGTACATAGCGAATGCATGGATGCATCAGCCGCTGCTAGTGTTCCCCATGAGCTTGTTGTGGGTATGCCGTTGTCATTCACTGCCTGTATGTGTTTGCTACGGTTTTAGCTGTTATCCCTTTGATATGTGCAATGGGGTATATCTGCGGATGTGGGTGACGGGTACGGGTGTGAGTCTTGCATTTACACATACCAGATATGCTTGTGTGTGTGCTCCATCCCTGCTTGGGGAGCTGCGGGTTACCTGTCTGTTGTTCCGGGAATGTTTGTTTTGTTGATGTCGTCTGCTGTCGGTATCGCCTGCATGTGTGCTTCCTGCACGTATTCCGCCTTCACATCGGTTATATATCTGCGCATGTCCGTCCGTGCCTACCATCCATTGGCACTTTGTCGCTGATAGTTACGGTGATTGTGGTCCTATACTTGGGGCGGACTGTATGCTACCCGTAGCCTCCTATTCGTGTGCCGCTTGCCTACGCCACGGTCGTGGAACACACCGCGGTATTTACCGGACCGTAAGTGTTCACGATCGGTGCCGGATGGCACATTCGTATTTTCGCCGTACATGCCTGATGCTGTGTAACGCGTTGCCAACAGACCGTGTGGAGTCTACGTTATGGCCGCCATACCTACGGTCGTGGTTTGTACATGCGTCCTTTGCATCTCCAGTTTGCTATGGCCCTGTGGTACACTTTGGGACATTTGCGCTTTGCATCATTTTACGTCGCCACGTGCATAGCCACTGAGGAGATGCCAGTACTACTTTGTGGGTACTGCTGTACATACGCCTATGGTTCCTGTACTGTATGCCTCGCCTGTTATTACACTCCGCCTGTGACATGTCACCTTCATACACAGTTTACACTGGCACACACATTACACACACACAGCGGAACACACGACAACCTCACCTCACACATACACATATTGCCGCCATGGCTGTCAACCTTCTATTTCCGTAGTGGGGAACACACACAGTAGTAATGTGAAACACATGGGCATAATGTGGAACACATAGTAATGGCATAGTGACAACTTCAGCTAAGTAGGTCATAGGTTGATTATGATATGCTGATTTACTTACAGTGAAGAACCTTTACTGACTTACTATGAGTACATTCTATTTACCAGGATGTCATTTATATACATTCCTAACAATGGATGTTTGAGAGACATTTTCAATGTGGAACTTGTAGGTACTGCGAGGAACATGAACTGTTTTACACCCGGAATGAGGTACGTACCTCATAATGTCGTACACTTCACTGGTATGCTTTCCGCTTCGCACCAACGGTTGAACACAATACCTCGTTGGCGCGCCGGTGGCGGCGTGTATCTCCGCACTCATGTCCTATGGATATGACACGCACATATGTAGGGTTGCCACCTTTTCAAATGGCCAATGTGGGAAATTTTAGTAGAAACGTCTGATTTTGCATGCCAACACACACCCACGGCCAGTACAAAGGACAGCGATTCACTTTTTTGACGGAATACGACGATGTAGCATTACAGTTGCTTATTCTGTTTATTATCATATTTAGATGTTTCTTCTACAATATAACTGTTTTGTGCAACTAATACAGTAATTATGGGAAATGGTTTTGTCCTACAATCTCAGGACATTTGCCATTTTGTCAATGTTTTGCAGGACACAACTGCCCAAAGGTGGACTGTCCCTCACGATGGGACAGGTGGTGACCCTACACATATCCGTTACTGTACCGTGGACTGGTGACCATCCCGACACGCGGATATGTATTGATGCAGGTTAACATTTCCATGGCTGGCGTTACCTGCCCTGCCCACCCTCCAGGATGATCGGGTTGTCGGTCACTATGTTTAATATGTGGTGATTTCGCCTTACTTATCTGTGAACTTGCATCCCTGGGTTCCATATTACCCTGTTGTACTTTCTATCTGTGTATGCGTACATATATTTCTACATGTGTACTGATATGTATTTCCGTATCTGTGTATGCACATGCGTATGTGTGGTCAACTTGCGGCGATAGTGGCAGCATATGGCTACGCCGTGTGCTGTTGAACCGGCGTGCGTTGACGTGTTGGCGTTCCATGCTCTGCTGGCTATTGGGTGTGCAGTGTTTGGCGGTGCCTTTGTTGGAGTCACACATACGTCCGCACATACGGTACACATTACGGGCGGACATGTTTGTGTGGCGTCCATTTTACTGTGTGTGCAGGTCAGGAGGTGTCAGTCCATGGGGCCTACACTGTCAGAGTATGTGCTATCGTTCCCTCTTTGCCAGGGCGTAGGCATATTGGGTACGCCTCTGTCTACCTACTGGGGCTGGCTCAGGGTGTCCGTGGCGCCGCACGCCCTGTGCCTGTGCTTGCCCTGGCAGTTGTGGCGGACTTGGTGGCCCTCCGGCATTATGTCCCTGCAGCAGCTGTTTCCGCAGAATCATATTGTGTAGCATACAACATACTATGAATATGTGGGCACTTGTGCCTGGCGAGTACTGCAAGGCTCCACCGGATGTATCCAAGCACCGGAACCGTGATTTCAACATCGAACACACGCTCTATGATTATTCTCGTTTGTGCGTGTGCCTCATTATGGCGTTCTTGCATGTGTGTGTGTGCATTTCTGATGGGTGTCATCAACCACGGCTCCAGTGCGTAGCCAGCATCCCCACAAGGTGACCTTGTGTGATGTCCCCACTGGCGAATACCTGGTACAGCTGTGAGGCATGCCAGATATGGGAGTCGTGGTAGCTTCCAGGGCTGCCACACACATCCATGATAATGCCCTGCATTGCACACGACCTGGCAATTGATGGAGGGGTATCCCTTGCGGTTTATGTAGCGTCTACCCTGCTCCCCAGGTGGTGACTTGATTTCTATGTGCGTACAGTCTATCGCACCCAGGACCTCCGGTATTGTGCCACACGGTGGAAGCGGCGCATATTGCTAGCCAACTCCTCCTGAGATGTGGGGAACTTTATGTGCTCATGGGCATGTGGTAACATGGCATCCAGGAACTGGTGTAGTACCCTGGATGCTGATGTCTGTGAGATGCCCATTATGTCCCCGGTGGGCCTTTGAAAGGTACCTGTAGCCAGTATTCGCAAGCTCACACATACCTTTGTGTCCACTGGGATGGGCTCCCCTCTGTTGTCTCTTGTTCTCAGGCGGAGCCGGCACAGCTCCACTATTTGCTGTAACGTGACCCTGTCCACCCTGTAGCTCTACTATCTCCAGGTCTCGCAGCCCCTGGTAGGTCACCCTTGGTCTGAACACTCTCCTTCTCCTGTGAGGCCTACGGTTGTTGTCGGCACCACCCTCCGCAACTCCGTCTGTCTCTGCCACATACCTATGCATCATGGCCACGGCGGCACCCAGCATATACATGTTAAAAGTTCCCCGTCTGTTTACACCCTACATTGCGGCGTTTGGGAAATCGCGCTGTGTGTTGTGCGCATTCACATTTATTACTGTTGTGCTGTATACCCGGTGAGGTCATTGGGTGTGTCTGTGCGTCCCTATCCGTGGATTATTTCCGTGGTTTTACACTTGCAGCTGCAACGGTACTGCCTGTAGTGTTACATTACAGTTGCCTGCATTGCCTTCGCCTGGCATCTTACATTACTGCATCCTGCAGGCACATGGCATATGATGCATTTTATCTGCAGCCGCAGTTATGCTACCTCTGTACTTGGCTGTGCTATTTCGGTTCTTTGATCTTTGCATTTCTACTACATCCCCTATTATCTTTGCTCTCAAATGCCTCCCCTTTCCCGTTCTGCAGGAGTCTGCATGCAGACTTATCAGCTGACGGCGTTTGCCCTTCCTGCATTGATTGGTGTTAATTGCTCGTTACGGATGCATTTACACTGCTTCCGCATTTCCTCGTATTCTCCGCATTACCTTCCTATATCCCTGGTTGTTGACGGTGAGGCCGCTGCATGACTGGTTTCGGGAACGTAGTCATCCTCGTGCACATGCATTTGTACGCGCATTCTGTACTGTCAGCGCATCTATTTCCTAACACGCCAGTCATGATGTTGTGATGTGCATTGTACAGCCCAGATTTGCTGTCCTCAATATCCTTCCTCCTACGGTGGCACACCCTGTGTGGTTGACATGTATCTGGTGTAGGCCACTCCTCGGTGTAGTACCGCTCGCGTTTGCTCCATCCTTACGCTGGCGCCCTTTTTGCGATTCACTATTATCTGCCTCATTTGCATGGAATTGACTACTAATACCTGGTTACGGCGCCGGACACCGCCTCCACTCCTTGACAACCATTGCGCTGGGGTTGCAGCTTTACATACATACTATGGTGTGTGGTGGCTGTGCAGCTGATTTGTGTTCTAATGCTCTTTTCGGACATTATCATATTATTTCATTGCTTTACAACTTCTGTGCACACATCCCGGGGGTCTGCTGTTCTTTCTACGACGTGCCATTTATGTCATTTTTACATTTTGTGCATATTTTCTTTGGACATTCTCGGTGCCTTTCCACATTGGCATATTGCACCTATATGATACCTGACTTTGACAGCCTTCCGTTACTCCTCCGGTATGTTTGGGTAAATGTAAACCGTTTTTGGTTTACATTTCCGTCTCTACGCTTCGCCTGCGCCACGTGGATCGCTATTGCCCTCATTTGCATGGTGCAATACCGCACACAGTGTGTTTTGCATACCTACGCGGGCGGAGCGGTCCGCGCCGCCGGTAGTGCACGTGGAATTCATTCATACCTGAATCGCTCAGCAGCCATATTTGGCGTTATAACGCCAACGCTATGCGGGCGCCTGGCGCAAGGTTCATGAATCCCGGGGAGTATGTTTTTTTTTTTTTTGCTGAATAAAGTTGGAATTATCCTTATATCAGTAGCTGAGTTTGTTTTCTGGGTGCCTTAGACTATTTCAAGTACTTGTTGGTGCCTTTGTCATTTTGCTTCTGTGTTTTTATACTTTTTGCCTTACTTAAGAATGTGATCACATGTGAAATATATTGTAAAATGAAGGAGACTGGATACATAACACCTGAAGGGTTAAGAATTCCAGTTTTGTTAAACTACACTAGTTATAGTAATTACGAAAAACAAGACTTGAAAAAAGAAGTAATAATTTGTCTAAATGCGAATTTAGAATCAATACAGATGACTTAAAAAAGAAAAGTAAAGGATTAGGCAATAAAGTTAAGATGGGAAGAATACATTTTACAATGAATGAAATCTCTGTGTTAGGTATAACATTTGGGAATAAGAATGTAAATAGAATTCAATGGAAAAATAATAGAAGAGTTAAAAGAAATGTTTTTTTTCTGGAAAACATAGGTTACCATTTATAAAAAGGTGTATGATAAATTCAGTGTTCATGGAAAAATAGCAAATTTAGCAAGTGTATTTATGTAGCCAACAATATTTGAAAAATAATTATTGCAGATATTTTTTTCATTCATATGGAGTTCTAGATTGAATCCAGTAAAAAGAGGAATTCTGTATATAGATAAAGATGAAGTAGGTTTAGGGTTAATTAACCCAGTGGTATATGCTACTTCACAAAATCATATAAAGTATTAAAGTGGATAAACTAAAAATATGAAAGATTAGTTGTAAAAATGTTTAAATATAAGTATGATAAATGTTGGGGTATAGTAACAAGTAGCAAATATAACATTGCATCTCATCATTTATACATTATTTTTATTGAGAAAAAAAATATGTAGAAAATAAAAATTGATGAAATAGAAAAGGAAATAAAAGCATGGTATAAGAATATAATGTCATACTGTTATTATGTTAAACTATGGAAAAATGTAGCAGAATGAAAATGAAAGCTATAAAAACAAGAAATAAATGGTATAATAAGAAAGTAGAATGTCAAGATTGTTTTGTGGAGGCTGGTAATAGATAAAATACCAGTGAAAGAAAACATGAAATATAAAAAGAAAAGTGAAAAAAATATGTTAATATTGTGGAGAACAGGAAACTAATGAACATATATTTTTCTTTGAAGATGTAAAATAAGTGTTTAAGATAAATATGGATATGATTAAATATGGGTATTATAAGAACAGAAGTAAAGAATATGTTAAAAGAATAACTATAAAATGTTTTATGTTATATGGGTTATTGGGAATGACAGGATAAATTAAATTATGTTTAATGGAAAATGGATTTTGGGAACAATATTGAGTAAAATTAGATGTTCATTAAGGAAAAGAAACTGGGGGTGTAATAAAGATGAAAACTTCAAATAATAAAGTAAGAACGCATTATAGTAAAGAAGGAAATGGAAAATCATATATTTGTAAATTGCTGAACATGTAAATATTTTGTAATTTTTTTTTTGTTTAAATAAAGGACCCCCACTCTTCTGAATAGATGCTGTGGGATCTTTTACATCCACCTGAGCTACCACCAACTCAAGCAGATGGGACCTCAGCTTAACATCTCATCCAAAAAAAGCACACTCGGGAGTGCAGTACTCCCCTTAGATTGCACTGCAGTGTCAACAAGCAAACAACATTCTGCAATAAATATGAGTGTGCTACCTGCTGCACCACTGACACTGCTATCTGGGTAATTGACTTTCACTTGCATTGTTTTTAGCCAATTTACATCTCAACACCTAAGTTCACAAAATGGGAGACAATACTTCATCAAAAAAGAAAACATACTTGTCAGCTGTTCTTGATTTTGCTGAATGTCCATTATTTTGCTGGATACATTTGCCCTGTTCTCATAAAATATTTGATTTTTTTGGTAAAATACTGAGGATTACAGTCAGTCAATAATGACAGACACTTATTTTTATTCAGGAAATACATGCTGATGAAAAAGTTGTTGCTCTTAGTGAAAAAGAATAAGTTTTAAAATTGTTCCTGATTTGGGGGCTTTATCCCCCCATTATCTTACAGAAATATGAAGAAATGTTCTTCATTTTGAATCCTAAAAAAGTCCATGCTCCTCAATGAAAGAGTCTGTCATACATTCATTATTCAGATACAAATATCCATGATAAATAATCTTAAATAATAGTAAATGTTAATTCATTAAACAAGACTGAATTTCCAAAAACAGACTTGCATATACTAAGTCTGAGATGGACATTTTTCTGAGGGATGGCTTTTCTCCCACGTCAGGGATGCATGGGGCAAACGAGAAAATTTGCATTTTCTGTCTTTTTTGGGGGGGCTTGTTGGCACTCGGCATTTTGAGTGTCAAAAGTTCAATAGGGAACCAAATTACCCTCTTGGCGTTTTGCTCTTTTTTAAATAGTCATTATTCAGGCTTTGCAGGACAACTGCATATTTGTGTGAAGTAATATAGAATACTTCACTGTGATTACTGGATGTTTTTGTGAAACAACCTTAAATTACTTTATTATTACTGTTATTTTTTGCCACAATCAGACTTATGAGATGTACACAGTCATTACAGTGACTGATTGGAACAGAGGCCACTGTGAATAAAAGTGACTTAACCCTACTACTCTTGACTACTATTAGACAACAGTCACTAAGCTGGTGTGGCAGTATTAGTGTGGCACGATATTGTATTTGCAGGAATCAGTACTAATATTGTTATCATTTATGCTTGTGTACATATGGGTTTTGAAGTGTATTTAGCAGAAACAATATGGCCATAATTTCTTTCACGTTTCATTAGAAACATCAGCATTGCCATTAAGTTTGTGGGGGGGGGGGCTGCAATGCAATAAAGAATAACAAGTTGGTCATAACTTCTTTCACTTACCATTGTGAACATCAACCTTGCTTGTGATAGGTGGTTGCCTTTGGTAGTTTGGCAGGAGCAGGATGTTTGTGAAAGCAACTGTTCATTGGCATAGTAGAGCAGTAAGTAGCACTGCCATTTCACAGTGCTCTTCTGTGCTTATGTCCTTGGCTGTGACTTTTCCTGTGTAGAATCTGTATTCCATCCCTGTCTCTGTATGAGTTTACCCATCTGCCCAGATTCTTACATCACCTCAAAAACATGCCATAGGTGAACTGGTATTCATCCAATTTCCCTTAAGGAGAGCATGCAGTGTGTGTGTGTGTGTGTGTGTGTGTGTGTGTGTGTGTGTGTGTGTGTGTGTGTGTGTGTGTGTGTGATTTTTACATGTAGAAACACACAATAACACTGGGTACACACATAACTCTTCTAGCTAACAGTAAAAATATAGCTCATGAGTCATTATCTTTGAAAAAGAAGACAATAGAGGCTTAGTGATACCCAAACCCTAGACTGTATAAATGGATTTTGACAAGAAGTTAATGGTGGCCTTCATACTCAACTCCGTCTATTCTAAAAGCATGCCTGATCATAGGAGTGCACAGAAGGTTGCTGTAGGCTGTGTGGGGGCAGGGGAGGGTTGGTCATTATTTCTATAATTTTCTTCACAATTAAACCTCAGAGGTATGCACATAAGGCCAATATAGCCTGTGTGGCGACTGGAGACAATGTGGTCATTATTTCTTTAACTTTTCTCAAAACCACAGATGTTTGCCCAGAAGGTTGGTATAGCTGGTGTTGGGACTGGGACAGTGTGGTCATTATTTCTTTCACTTTTCTTACAATCCACAGAGGTATGCAAAAAAAAGAGCACTATAGTTTGTGTAGGGAAATTGTATTGTGCAGGAGAAACAAATTTGTGCTCATTATTTTTCCCTTTCCTCATTTTTAAACATCATACATGTACACAGGAGGCTATCTTCTGGGAGTAGGGGTAAAGAGGCATACTGTCTATGTATGTCCAAAAGCAACCGGTTGAAATATGTTGCTGTGTTCTATTTGTTCTTTCAGTTTTGTTCAAGCCTGACATGGGAGGGGTATACAGAAGGTGGCTGTCTTTTGGGGTTAGGGATGAGAAGCAAGCTGTGTATATCTATGACAGCAGTCACTTTGAATACTTGACTTTAGCCATTTGTGCTTTCATTTCAATCTAACCCCAGAGGGATGCACAGAAGACAACTGCCTTTTTGTAGTGAAGGGGTGGGACAGGCAGTATTCCCAGGAAAAGATTTATGAATCCCCACAAACATCTGTTTCCTCACTTTATTGTGATCTACTATTTTGTCAGCTTTGAACATAAAGCCTTGGACACAATTTGTTTCTTCACTAAAAGAAAAAAAAAACGAAGACTGAATTTCTTTTCTTTACTCATGATTTTTGTTTAGGCCATCATAGAATCAAAAGGTTTGAAGAAATACTGTAAAATGCAACTCATACCATCTTCAACCAATTGGTTTCTAGATCTTCCTTAGACCTGTGGCTTAATCCAGTCATCTCCTATTCAGTTATTACTGCACAGTTCTCACCAGTTAGGATGTGTTGAAGGGATGCAAGGAAAAATAAAGTTAATCAGCAATAATTAACTTTCTGTCTTTAGTCAGATTTTTTATACAGGCATTCACTGGTATTTATAAAAGAACAAAACTCTAAAATGTACCTCAAAGTACCAGAAAAAAAAACATGGCACTTGGAAAAAGCTGTAAAGTATGGCAAAGTTTGAAGAAATGACAAATAGTAATTTGCATGGAGAGGCCATGATAGGGAGAAACAGGAGGGAGGACTGGTAGATGCATGAGGGGGGGAAGTAGTTGGCATTAGGGGGTGACATGGAGCCCTTCATCTAGTGCATCATTTCACCTAAGGCAAGCCCCTGACATATGGTTGTTGCACTGTAACATCATTGCAACTAAATGCCAGTCATCATGAATGCCTCTTTGTGGGATGGGCCAACTTGGTGTGGTGTGGTGTAGGCCTGCCATAATTTAAGACCATCATAACTACAGTTCAATGTGTGTGTACTACTCCCTCCTAAAGCTTTCTACCATAAGCTACAAGGTATAGTAACAATAGGGTGATACTTAGGCTGGAAGTATTTGGGGGCCCAACATACTACTTGTTTGGGGTCTCCAAAATGCTAATATCTGACTTGTACTTTGTTGGGGGTATGAAGAACATGTCCCACAACTAGATATTACCCAAGCAGAACACTCAACTCTTTGTTACTGGGAAGCAGAGCTTATCAACAGAATTACCACAAAACTGCACTGCACTCCTTCATATCAGAAATATTATAATATTTTAGCACATGCCAGTATAGCAATACAGAAGGATGGCACACATATTTATAATGCTTGTTTGCTTTTTGGGTGTCTTCTTTTACTTGCAAGACACCATAGGTGGATAAAGTAAGCTGTTCAGAATTTTGTAGAACATCCTTGATTATTTCTGCATTGTTCCACATAAGTTTTTTTATTTTATGGCAAATCACTCAGGATTATTGTCAGTCAATAATGCCAGACACTAGAGTTTCATGCTTATTGTTCAGAAATTCATGTTGATGCAAAACCAGTTGTTCTATTAAAGTATTAACTGGATCAGAGTAATATTTAAAAACTGTCCCTAATGTTGGGCCCTTGTCCCCCCTCCCATTATTTTTGGTTTTGTCCTGAATTCTTGAAAAAAAAGGTTGGGAGGTATGGACAGACGTATGTCCAACACTTGATCCTGGCAACGTCACATTCACTGACCACAAAAGACAGGTCAGTGTCATCAGCATTTAGTTCAAGTTCATTGTATTCCATAGCTCAAGCCAACTCCATGACTTCAAACTTCTGGTGCTAAATGTTCCAACATAAATATAAGACTCCTGCTTATGTTTTTACTTGGTCTCCTCGCCCATCACATTGCAACTGCAGCTATGAACTCAGATGCAGTCAGGGTTGCAGTTACATATAAATACTTGCCATTCAGCTAACTGCAGCAGTCTCTTCTTTAATTTCTATACTTATATTTAATCAGAGCAGTGCCTCTACTGTCTCTCTGTCTCTCATTTGTTTTCTCTGACAAAGAAAAAAGAAAAAAAAAACTCAGAAATTAAATCTGACATTGTAGATGTTTAAAAGTTACCATTTTACATCACCTGTAATAAAATAGAATGACTTTAAATGGCTGCAAGAAAACACTTAGAATTACTCCCATTTGTATTAGAAAATTTCTTTGCATAACTCTGTTATACTATTTCACTTATATAAAGTGCAAAAATATTTTAAGTCTGAAATGTCTAAATGTTTATTTCACTGCAAATATATTTTGCTGAAGAGTAGTTTGTGTCATTGTGCGTTAACTCTACTACCTGATTTCACTCAGCTATTTTTGTTTATTATGACATGTCATGAATATTGCATATTTTAGATTTGCAGTTTTCTTGCTTGGCTTCTGATGCTTCCCAAAGTAAAAGCATATTTCAAATATACCAAGCAGATGGACCAGATAAATGAACAAGTAAATAAAAAGTAATTTACAGCTAGTGCAGTTATGCAGTCCTGAAGAAATGTGTTTACTAGAGTGATGGCTTTTCCTTACCGCAGGCCAGTAATCAAGGAGCCTCAATCCTTACCACTGACACCAGTGAGAGATGGTCATTAAAAGAGGGATGGATTTACTCAGTACTTTCAAATGCAGCTCACTGCATCAACACTGCATCAACACACAATTTCCTCCAAAAACAGTTCCAAGTGAACCACACCTGGGTTTTGATTTTCTCTCACACTCCTGGGAAAGGCTGGCACAGATTTCCTAACTGCACCCTCATATGTCCAGACAATAAGGTAATGATGCTGCCACCAGTCAGTCACTATCAGGCTCTTACAAGGCTATCCAATTATACTGAGTAAAATCAATACTAACATAAATTGTAGAGTGTCACTCAAGCAGCAAGGCTTTTCGAGTGGCCATGGCATCACTAGAATAAGGACAAGTATTCTCAAGATGTTAAAAGTAATCTCTAAAAGACCAGCTACAATAAAAGGTATAAAATATTTAATAAATAATAAAATAGAAAACATGAGAATATTAAATATTTAAATGCAATAAACATCAGAGTTTCAATCACAGGAGAAATAAAAATAACACAGTTGGACAGATTCAAGCAGATGCAGAAAACAATACTTAGTTAATCTCACTATAATGCCTGACTATCTAATGAAGAACTGTTCCTTAGCTAACTTAATTAATTCAGCAAGGCAAGATGAGATGCTGAGAAGCTTACTTCCACTAGAAAAGGTGATGATCTTCTAACTGACTACAACTGAACTGAACTCAACTCAACTAACTGACTGTAATAACAGTCATAGATATTTATATCAGGTTACAAAGAAAACAAAACAACCTGCTGTGAGAGTTCCATCCTCACGGTGCTGTTTATAGAATGACATCACATTTGATCACCTGACTCTGCTACAATACACACTCAGAGCTTTGTTAAGATCTGTTGCAGTATCTGAAAGCTATAGAACAATTTCAAAAACTTCTACTCTTCCCTTCCAGAATTCTTTGTTTAAACATAAACTTTTAATCAGTTATAATAGTACTGCTGATACATTCTTAGTACAAGAATCTGTACAAGTCAGTGTGACAGTCAAATGACACAAAATTATTTACAAAACTTCAGCTAACTGTGCTGGCATATGTTACACATGCACTGTCCTATTCTCCCTGGCACAAATGGCAATACCTCACATCATCACATCTAGTACATACTGAGAAAAAGATGAGAAAATATTACAAGTAGTGCATACTCATATTAGTGATTTTCTGTATTTTTTATCAAATGTTTAACATAATCATTTTAAGAATGATTTCTTCTTATGATCCTGTAAATACGATAGCTGTTACGTTCTGAATAAAGATCAGAATGTTTACCATCCTCAATGCATTTTGTTTGTGTACATGAAACCATACTCCTAGAAATAACTGATATATATTGATCAAGTTTTCCCATATACAGGAATTGTAAAAGTACTATACTATACTTGCATATTTAAGCATAAATAACCACCTAAAATATTTATCTCCATTTACTATAGCAAATAATCACATAATTTGGTCAGCTCTCATTAGTTTAATGCGAAATTCACAATTTAACTGTTTTGTCAAGTTATCTGTTGAATGCCAAAGATATTTTATCTAACTCCAAACTATTAATTCTCAACCTGAAAGAATATTTTACATTCTCCAGAGGAAAAAAAAAGAAGACTGGAAAAGTAAAAATACATCAAACTGAATTTCTGAAAGCAAAATGCTAAAAGCCATCATTGTTGTACATATAGCACTAAAATATCTATATAACAATTTACCAAAAACTACTTGCTGAAACAGAGTATGCTCAAATTCTACCATAAGTTTTATTAAATAGTGGAAGTGAGAGCCACAGCCCATTCCACCATTAGAATAATGTCTATTGTGCATCCCTTCCCCACAAAAAAAAATTTTTGATGAACTCACTGTTTTATGAGATGCATAATACCTCTTATATTATTAGTTTTCAATATTTAACTGTAAGTTCAAAATACCTTAATTCAGTGGTGGATAATAAGGTGGTCACCGGGGGCCCACATCTAACTTTATATATATATATATATATATATTTATATATATGTATGTCCACAGCTAAAGGGGAGTTTAGCTTTATAGTCCTGAATGTAACCATAAAGACTTAAAAGGTAAACAAATCATGCCATCATACCTCTCAACTTCACAATCTGGACAAAACCAGAAATAACGGGTGGACAAAGACCCAAAAATATGGATAGATTTTAAATATTGCTCCTATAAACTTAGAAGGTTGTTAGAATAACATGTTTTGCATTATTATACATTTTCTGAAGGATACAAAGTCTAAAACTGAAATATCTGTCATTAATTATTATTTAGTGACTTCAATCCTCTGTGATTTGCCATAAAACCTAAAGTTTTATGAGGAACAAACCAAACATATGAGGCAAAAATCTGGACATTCTGCGAAAATCCAGACACTTGAGAGGTATGCTTCATAGCTGAAATATTCAATGTCTTTAAAGGGTCATTTAAATATATTCCATGGCCTTCATTATACACACAGTGAAAACTCTAACTTGGCTGGGTTTTTCTTGCAGTTTTTACTGAATGACTTTTCTGTGTGATATTTTCACCTGTTGCTTTATATATTAAATGTTATGTTCAACACCAGTAATTTATTTTAGCTTATGTGCTGAATATAACAATTGTCATGGAAACGTCTTTATTTTTAGGTTAAAGAAAATTACATGACAGACACTTGGAGTATTTTTATTTGTACATGGGAAGCACAGGCCAATAAACCTATTTTCTTGGGTATTTTATTCATTTATATTTAAGTTTAAAAAAATGTTTCTTTATTTAAAAAAATAAGAAAACAAAGTCCCACAGTGATCCTGTGGAGAGGGCTGTAGCTTTCTGTTCATCACCTTCCCATGAATCATAGGAAAGTAACGAGCATAAAGCTTGCATATATTAAAACAGTATGTTATTAAAACAGTATGTTAGAAAGATGAGGACTGCATCATGGAAGTGCAACATCGTTAACATAAGGTAAGTAATTTTTTTTGCATCCTGGCAGCTAACCAGCTATAAATATTGAAATAAATAAGGGGCCAGATTCAGGAAGCCTCCGTGTAAGAGTTATAACTCTTACACGGAGGCTGCAGTTAAACTGTGTGATGTCAGCATGTCATGCATATGCATGAGGTGCATGAGGCATGCTGAATCACACTAGTAACTCTTACACGGTCCATGTAAGAGAGTAGGGGGCGTGTCTGTAGGCTAAGCTCTGCAAGTGGACACGCCCCCGGAAAACTAGAATGGCTGAAAGTAAACAGCCACGAGAAAGGCCATGAAAATGTGAATAAACACACTATACAACACATGCCCCGACTGGCCATCAGTGTATAAAGTGAAGAGATGTCATAAAAGTAAATGAAAACCTTTTTTTTTGTTAAACCCGTAAATGTTTGCTACTGTGTGCGGGTGTGCTACTAGCGCAATCACAGTTAGCAGTCAGTGGAAAAGGATATAAGAACTAAATATGCAAAGTAAGCCAAGAAATAATAGCTTAGTGGTAGAGTACCCGCCTATGAGTAGGCAGGCAGGGTTCGAGCCCCTACAACAACCTTTTTTATTTTTGTAAATAAGCACTAAAAGCCCCAGACAGTATTGTACAAATGTAAATGTATTCCCTTTTGTAAAATTGAATGAAATAGAGCATATATTTTGAAGTAACATAAGAATAAAAATAGTCAGAAATGTACTGATAGCTAAGCTGCCGTGAGACAGAGTGCCCATAGCCGAGTAGTGTTTAAAAAGCTGCAAACTGCGTGCCCGTTGCCAAGCAGCGGGTAAACAGGCTGAAACTGTGTGCAATTAGCTGAACATGTGTGTCACTAGCCAATTAAGATTTATCCCAGCACACCGTTTGCGCGCTCCCAAGCTAACTGCCAGTGCGCATCGTTACCTCCGCAAACGGCGCAGAACAGGTTTAAAGTGCTTAAAAGTGCTTTTGGCATGTTTGATTGACAGGTCTTCAACTCATTTCTGTCAGGAAAAGCAAAAAGCAGTTGCCAGATTCGAACACAGGATACCATGCACTAGAGTCAAGGAACTAAACCACCAAGCCATGACAGCAATACCTAGAAAAGCAGAAATAGCATATATATGGGATAAAACCCAGAATGGAGCATGAGAAAGCATTTTCAGTGAAGTAGATACAATTCCAAAACGGCCAATCAGAGAAATGTGCGGAAAAGCGGCATATATAAGCCCCATAGGCGGGAATACACAGCATAACTGATTGTAGAACAGACTTGCAGTCAGCATGAGTGGAGTAGGTGAGGGACGTTGCTTTCGAGCACAGCGTTGTGTCGTTGAGGAGTCCAGATACATGGTCTGGCTCCTTGTCCATAATCACGAGGCCCAACTCATGCAGGGCCAGGTCTCATGGGGAGTATATAGGGCTGAGGCGTGGGACCAGTTGGCTCGTGAGCTGACCAGTGCTACTGGCATTCCACGCACTGGTGAGCAGGTCCGTCACCACCATGCGGACCTGAAGAGACGCAAGCAGGACCAATTGAACCGTTGGATCCAGGAGGCCCGGCAAATGCCCAACGCCCCACTACTGAGTAAGTCACATTTTACCCATGTATGTAAGGATTTCAACCAGCTGATACCATGGAGATGTGTAGTCCAATATTATTCCCTTTGTATTACAGCTGCAGGTGTCCGCTCTGCGAATGTCGAGATGCACGCCAGAAGGCTGGTGCGGCTGCGCCACCATGCAGGTTAGTAACCCCACCCAGTACTTGTAAATAAATATTATTATGTACCATGTATCAGAACAGTGCAGTGTATTGATTAAAAGTAATATAATGTGCAAGCAGGAATTGAACGTCTGCAGGTATGGCTGCAACAAGTTCATCAGTATGCAAGTGTAACTGGAAATATAATTGATAGAATTAAACAGTGCTGTAATACAGATGTCCCATCATTAATTAAATATACTGTAACCTGCAGTATAGTCTCAAGAGTACAGCTTCAGAATCTGAGGTAGTCACATGTGAGATATATCCCTGTTGAAATGCTGAATCATGACAGAAGTGAGGCTGTTGGAAAGTGTTTGAATCACCACAGGTCTAATATGTGAACAAAGCCTAGAAGTACCAACCTGAACTGTGAAGTTGCAGAATGTATGAGAGTGACAGAAATGCTCATGTATGAATAAATAAAGTAGTAATAACCCTGAATATATAAGCCTCAGTGTGTTTTACAGAACTAAATGCATGTGGGAAGTACAAATTAACATCCCAAACTGATTTCAGTGTGTCTGAATCTGAATGTCTAGCTCAAAATCTGTATATGGTGATAACAGTAAACAATTTGCAGATAGAATGAATGATTATCTGACAGACTAAACAGCCATAGTTGTCCCCTGTCCTGTCATCAAAGTGTAGCAGGATGATGTATCTGATCAAATTCAAAATAAGTAGGATAGTGATGTATGTGTAACAGGTGTAGCATGACAGTCAAATAAAGATTATTTTGAAACATCAGCCTCAACTTAATTGTGTATCTATGATAAATGTGAATTAATGTTTAACATATGAATGTGTCATCACTTTCTATCCCCACCCAACCCTGTAATTCCATATAACAACATCCACTAAATAATGGTATGTGAACATTTCATTAATCATGGACATTTGTCCGTTCCAAACATATATGCATGTCTGTTCGTGCATGTGCCCTGTTCATACCTGCAAATACGATGGCCTGTTGCCATTAATCAACCCTGCATGTCGTTTGACTGTGTTTTGCTGTTCAAATAATGCATGTGATATTGATATGCCCTTGTTCAATGGTGTCCATATCTGGGTGTTTGTTTGATGGGAATACCAATGCATGCTGTTACAACTAATCTGAATGGAATAAAATGCCACTAACCCAAACTAACATAACTACTCACAAACCTAGAACGCTTGGGAAGGCAGGTCCCAGCGGACCCACCTCTCCCACCTCAGCTGGTGACTGCACCTGGCACTAGTGCCCAGGCCGGAACCCCTCCGGTGGCCCTGTGCCACCTTCGGGTGGAAGCGCTGCAGGGGATGGGGCCCGTCCCCCCTCTGCAAGTGTGGCCGGAGGGGTTCGTCCACTCACCCTCCGCGGTGTCCGGTCTGTGGTGCGAAGGGAGATCCAAGACACTGTTCTTGGACCCCTACGCCAGCTCGAGGCCCGTGTGGCCCAGCTAACGGCCCCGGCCGTTGCCCGCCCCACAGCCCCAGCACAGCCTCGTCCTGGGCTGTGAAGGAACAGTGGCAACTGCCTATGGGTGGGGATATCAGTTCCACTGTTGCCATCTGTGGGCTCGTGCATCTCGGATATCCCAACCTCCGTCCCCGTCAATTGTGTAACCCCCCCCACGTGTGTCATACACCGTCCCTGTATGCGTCTTGTCTGTCTTGTCTGTTAACCTACCCAACCTACCTCCCCAGCTTTACCGACTTCCTTCACCTGTCATACCACTCTCACCTGTAAAAAAAAAAAGGGCACTCTGTCCCACAAAAAATTACGCACCATACATAGCTGTCCATGTTGCAGACATGTCCGCTGGACATCTAAACTGTTAATTACAATTGGCTGTACAACAAATATTAATGTTGTCCTGACACCTCTCTCAGAGGTGGAAGGTTTCAAATGTCTCACCAAAATACATAGAAATATACAGCTGTTGCTGCAAAAGACATGGGCATCTATGGGCCTTACCTACACCCTTCCTGCAAATCCCACGCTTCTTTCCCTACTGTCTTACCCTCTTTGTGACCCCTTTTCACCACTTTCCTGTCACCCCTTTTTCTTTTCTTTCAAAGAAAATAGCGCGGGTGTGCGCTTGTGTTAGCGGAGCTCACCGCCAGTGCAAGTGAGCTCAGCAAAGCAGCAGACCTGGTTTAAAGTGCTTAAAAGTGCCTTTATGGCACTTTGATTGACAGATCCTGTACTCAGTTCGAAAGTTTGCTAAGAAAATAAATTCCCACTGTCAGTCTCGAACCCAGGACCTTGGTAACATTAGTCCGTATGACCTACCACTAAGCCATGCCTGCTTTACAAGAGTACACTGCTAAAATAAATATAACATGTAATAGTAGGAATCAGTATAAAGGTAATATAGGAGATGTACTATCCAAAGCATGTTTGGTAGAGTTTTAATGGCCAAATTACTGGATTCCCATACTAGTTCAGTGTGAGCAGAAACAGCACTGCTACCTGTTAGCTTGTACATAATAATGTAAGGTAATGTACATATGTGAAGGTATGTATATCTACACATACATATATATAAATATATATTAATACATATGAAATATAATCATAGGTCTCAGTAGCCATACACACTCACTACAGGAAAAAGTTAACATAATTGCTGCAACCTGAATCTGCAACACAGCCTGACCCCTGTGTGACCTACTTACCCTTCTAACTGCTTACAGGTGGCCTCAACACTTTGATTGACAGGTCCTGTACTCAGTTTGAAAGTTTGCAAAGTAAAAAATTCCCACTGTCAGTCTTGAAACCAGGACCTAGGTAACATCAGTCTGTTTGACCTACCACTAAGCCATGCCTGCTTTGGAAGAGCACACTGCTAAAATAAATATAACATGTAATAGTAGGAATCAGTATAAAGGCAATATAGGAGATGTACTATCCAAAGCATTTTTGGTAGAGTTTTAATGGCCAAATTACTGGATTCCCATACTAGTTCAGTGTGAGCAGAAACAGCCCTGCTACCTGTTAGCTTGTACATAATAATGTAAGGTAATGTACATATGTGAAGGTATGTATATCAACACATACATATATATAAATATATATTAATACATATGAAATATAATCGTAGGTCTCAGTAGCCATACACACTCACTACAGGAAACAGTGAAGATATATGCAGCAACCAGAATCTGCAACACAGCCTGGCTCCTGTGAGACCTACTAAGCCCTTTAACTGCTTAAAGGTGCCTCTAGCACTGTGATTGATAGGCCCTATACTCAACTCAAAAGCAGAATATGAGCATACTAGTAGGCCCTACCACAAGACCATTGTAACACTAGTCTGTATGACCTACCACTAAGCCATGACTCTCATACAGGAATATAGTGCTAAATAAGTGGAACATGTAATAGTAGGAATGAAGATAAAGGCAATATAGTATGTCTACTACCCAAAGCATGTCAGGCAGACTTTTATAGTCCCAATTACTGGATTCCCATACTAGAGTAGTGTTAACAGAAACAGCCCTGCTAATTGTTAGCTTGTACCCAATAATGTCAGCTAATGTACATATATGAAAGTATGTATATGTACACAGATATATATATATATATATATTCATATAGCAATACATATGACATATAGTTGTAGGTGTCAGTATGCATACACACTCACTACAGGAACAGGCAAGATAAATGCAGCAACCTGAATCTACAACACAGCATGAAGCATGGGAGATGTACTAACCTTCACACTCACAGAACACTGTCAACAGCATACCAGCATGGTCCACGCCCTACAATCTGAAAGGGCAACGCCTATCTCACATACCCTTTTATAGCAGTGTCCTGAAATCACAGTGAGACATGCAATTAGTACACACCCAGCTGCTTGCAATTAGCAAATGCTGCCTTACAATTGGTGCAGAGGCCATCACATGGATCTATGCAGATACCTACAAAAGTATTCAGTACCCACACTCCACTCATGCAATACAGTCATTGCACTAACCGAATGAGAAAGAGAGAGAGAGAGACAGACAGAGAGAGAAAACAAAATATACTGACAGCCAGCAGCAAAACAGCAGCAGCAGCAGCAGCAACAGCAGCAAAATACAAGCAGCACGACTGACTCACCAAAAGCTGCCACAAACACAGGTAATGCAAAGTAGCAGGTTAATCCTGTGTATACTGTGACACCTCCAAATGTATCACAGTTCACTATCAATAGGTATGTCCATGAGATAGGTTGTGTGTAGATAGTCATGAAATATAAACATATGTAATATTGTTGTACATGTGGGCCATAACTAACACTTCCATAGCTTAGAACACAAGGCCAGTTGTGCATATGATGCAGTAGTTCCCAGGGTCAGTAGAGGTTCCTCCTCATTGGTGTGGGACCACTGTGTATGTATGGCACTGTTCAGGTACATATCCTGTAGTATGGCCATGGATTAATATCAGTCTGTCATGTGGTGCTATGTCCTCCAGGGGTGAATGTAGCACACATCCAGGGATACCATTCCGTAACAGTGATGATATGTGTTCTGCAATGATGAGGGTGGCTCTCACCTGGACATGTGAGAGGATAGGGAGGTTACAGTCATCTGGGATAACTAATAACACGTGTGTAGGACAATGGGGGGGGGGGTACCTGCACCTAAACTGTCTGCAAAATTGTTGGCAATATCTGTGAATTTGGTGAATGTGAAGCATCTTAACACTGCAGACAACAGATGCCTTCCCGTCATGTGAATCTACCCTGTACGGCTGCCCCTCACAAACACACATACACACACATGTCAATTGGTGTTACCAGTGGCCGGCTTGGGCATATCTAACCCACACCCTGTGCATATGATGACACTGTGCCACCTCCTGCATACTACAACATCGGTGCAGGTAAAGGTAAACACGCTGCTGATGCACAGGGTGACTACATAGATGTGTATAAGTAGTAACATGTTGGTAACTGTTGTGTGTTGCAGTATAAATGTGTGTATATCCCATCAGTCCTGCTGCAGTAACTGTATGAATGTCTTCAATTGTTATCTGCACCCATACTACTTAACAAAGTGTACCTGCTGCACACCATCACATGCTAACATTGACTATGGCAATGTGCATCTTGTGCTGTTATGTAGATTCAGCTACATGTATCTGTTCTGTCACACATGCATTTATACACACCCTGCTACCCACACACATGCACACGCTCACCTGCCATTCCCATTATTTATCACCCTACATGAGTAGCTGTTGATACATGACAGGTACACATTTCAGAAGTGCACTATGTTGTTTACTACTGGCATACCCTTCTCTACCTGTACTCACAGGGTGCAGGCAACCTCATCAGTTGGAAGATGTAATGTGCATCAGGTACTGTAGTACCCTGATTGCCACAGCAAACATGCTTCCCATACGGAAATGCACACACAGACACATCCCACATCCACACACTTGCCACATTCAGGCTTCAGAACACTATCTAGGTATATTCGGGTACATGTGCATGTTCAAGTAGCATGTAACACTATACTGAGTACTGGCACTTAGTTGTCTGTAGTCATGTTGTCTGTATAGAATAAAAGAAATGTTTTATTATCCCACTCCGTTTTGTGGACATTACTTGAACAAGTGTTACCTTACATGTGTTATCAGTACCAACACCTTCTGTTTTGTAGTTTTGTTTGTATAGGGTGCTATCAACATCACTGCTTGTTAAGGGTAATGACCACCCTGCAGTGCATAGCCCCATGTGGCAAAAGCCTCATCCCACCCCATCATTGTGCACACACACTAACCCCACCAACAGTAAAACACATACTTTCCATTTGCAAGGTTCAAACCCACACCTAACTGTGCAATGACAGTAGAAACAGACACATTAGCAGAGTGTGCTATTTGCAGTAGTTGGAGAAGCTTTTACTAATGCTGTACTTAGAGGGTGCTGACATCATCTGTGTGTAGGAGGAGGGATGTGCACCCTGTAGTGTGTTCTCCCAGTTGGCAAAAGGCAGTTAACCCTCCCAGCATAGTGCACACACATAAACCACACTCATACATTCCCTTTGCAGGATTCAAACCCCCACCTAACTACGTTATGACACTGAAGAAAGACACATTAGTAAAGCACGCTATGCAAATTACTGGAGGACTTTACTACAGGTGATATAGTTATACAGTCCTGACATCATCACTATTTCAAAAGGGGGATCTGCATCCTGTACGATACTGTCACGGTTGCTAATAGGGACATTTTCCACACACACATCGATGTGTTGGAGGTTTGCATATGTGGGGGATCCAGAACACCAGTGTGATTAGTATATGGTTTGATTGCAACAATGAGGGATATACTCCCAGTGGTGATTAGTTTTTACTCATGTTTGTAAAGATCAGCTGTAGTATATCTGCCCCTCTTGTGGGAAGGTTGGTTACCTGTTCCATAGCCAAAGAATGTCTGATCAATGGGAATCTTAGAGCTTGGGTATTGTGGCCTGTGTAATGTACACAGTCTGTTCGGGTAGCTGGCATCACCCAGTATGATGGTGTCTGCAGAGTAATCTAAACTCTCCTGTGTCAGCATGAAGGCTGTGTGGGAGACCTGAGTTTGAGAGGGTGCTGTAAGAGCTCCTCTGTGTCTCTTTCCATGTGGTCCAGGGAGGTACGTCCCAACAGGTAGCTGACTGTGACCCTCCCTTGCTCTGTCTGGAGGGCTGCACGTCTGTCAACAGCTCATGTCAAGCAACTGCACACCCCTCATAAATGATGTGGAAACCTTCAAAGGCCCTAGGCATGTTGAAAATATGGACCAGACTGCAGATACCTGTATAGAGGCATTCTGTGGACACATTCAGGAATGCATGGATCATGAAGCCACATATGAACGCATGACCCAATTCTCCAAAGGCAGATGTCCTGGGCGCGGACACCAGCCATAAACACACTATACAATAGAAGGATGGCGCCACTACATGATACAACAACCTCCCAAAATGTGAAGGCACCACTGAGGAGTATTGGAAGACAACTACAGGCACCCATATGATTGTCTAAGGCCATCTTTGAGAGAGGATTCCACAAGCCACTGAGGATAATCACAAGGCTGCCTGTAGTTATGTTAGTAACCTGGGTGGTACTACCCAGATATGCTCAGAGGTAATACAATATGTCACACAAAATATAAAACACACAGACATTGCCATCATCCTAGTGGACAGGTTCAATGCTGCCTTCTCACCCCACCACACCAAAAGGGAACATATGTCTCGCATCACAGTGCTTCCCCCCCTGACATCACAGATGCTCAGGTAAGAGATGCCCTTCCCAAAGCAGTAAACACTGCATCAATGGGACCAGACAGTGTCCCAGGCTGTGTCCTACATGAACCACAAGAAGAGCTACACCCAGACATAACACCACTGTTCAATCCCAGCCTTAATACATGATATGTGGCCAGAGAGTGGCATACAGCAACAGTGGTCCCTCAACATGCAGGTGGTGCCGTCACGGATCCTGGACACTACTCGCCCCATATGTCTGACTAGCTTTGTCTGCAAAGCTATGGCAAGAATCATCAAGAACCTCACATATCTAGATATTGTGGACCTACAGACATGTCACCATACACAGTTTGGCTTTGTCAATGGCAAATCCTGCCTATCAAACCTGTTTGCTTTGTTTGAAACAGTCACCAAGGCCACTGTCAAGGGGTAGGAGGTCCACACAGCCTACCTGGACCTTGCATAAGCCTTGGCTACAATACCCCACTTGTGCATTCTAGGGAAGCTCACCAGTGTACATATTAACCCCTATGTCACTATGGGTATTGCACAGTGGCTCAAGGGCAGAACACACATGGTAGAATTGCTGGAGCCATGTCAGCCTCCAACCTGGTACAAGTGGTGTCCCACAAGGCAAAGCCCTAGGGGCTGTCATGTTCATTATATATTTGTCATAGGTACAGGCCAACATGGAAGTACTGTGGCTCAGCAAGTCACAGGTGACTGCAGACTCAACACCATAATCAACTCAACAGCTAACACACGCATCCTCCAAAAGGGACTCTTGCAAACACATGACTTGTGCCACAGCCATGGCCTCAACGTGAATGACAGAAAGAGTCTAGTCATCCCTTTGTCAAACACTAAATGACCACAATGTACCACATATGTCTTAATCCAGTAAGTGCAGACCAAGGAATTATGGACCTTGGGGTACACAGGTTGATAGCATTCTACCATTTGACAACAACATGGAGAAAGTGGTTAGGTAAGCATGTGATATGGGCCACATCATCATGGGATCCACATGTAGGCCAGGGAGGACATTGTGCCCTTTACTCATCCCTCATCATGCCCATAATTGACTATGATGAACCTGTCGGCATGCACCTTACCAGACACCTGCAGCAACTGGGGCTAACACATATCTACCTCGACAAGGAGATCAAAGTGCTCAAACAGATGCCACATACTGACTGGTTAAAGTAGCAGCAGCTGTACTCAGTGACATACTGCCTCTTCATAGGCAATCTGTGCCTGACATAGAAGGCCAGGTCATACCCTCATGTAATGGCCATGCTGCATCCCAGAATATCCAGATCCCACCAGGATACACACTGGAAATACTTGAACTTCAGGAGTGATATACATAGGACATGGTGGAGGGGCACATTCACAACTCAGAGGCACCCTTCATTCCTGATTATTATCCCAATAGAGGTTAGGTGGACTGACTCAGTGACTATCTTCAAGAGCGATAGTAATGACTGGATGTGACATTGTAGGGTTACGCTGGGTATCACTTATGTGTCACTGTGAGAAAGAGGCACAGTATACTAACCTTGGAAAAGGGCATAGCAAGACACATTCACAATGCATGTTGAAAGGCACGCACATTCTGGCTAGGTGGATACATGCCCTGGGCAGATATCCTGTACGAACCTATGGACCTATGTCTCTTTTTCACCATTGGCCCTATGTGCTGTCAATCACCAATGTAATCTCAATACTCCGGTAGCATGTGCAAAGGTCAGTTGTCAGTCACCTCTATGGCACAGTTGTGGAATATGTGTGTCATGTAGTAATGTCACAGCTGCCACATGTACACAGTCAACCCTATCCCATACCCATTGATGTACACCACATGTATGAGATGGAAACACATGGCCAAACTGTAACAGCAACATACAAGTCAGTCTGATGCATGGACACATATGACTCAGTCATTGTCCATGCCACCACAGCTGATGTGGCATGTCGCTCACTGGGATACGTGATAGGGAACATGGAAGGGATCACTGAGCAAGTGACACAGGCTGGTAGACCCCTGACCTTGGTTGGCATCAGACCCTCACCAGGGATTCCGACAAATTACTGAATGCTAATGAATAAGTGTATCTACAACACCATAGCTGAATGGTTCTTAGCATGCAGTCACTGCATTGCTATGGAATACTGTCTTACCACTCCCACAAAGGTGAGAACATTCAGCTCCTGTACATTAACAACATGTAGACTTTATGCCCCAGACCAGGTGTGCATCCCTCACTACTAGGCTGATAGCATCTACATCTCACACTGTATATACACATCCCATATGCAGCATCTGCACAGAAGACCACGGTCATAATGTTACCCTGTGCATATACCATGTATTCACATGTGGCAGGCATCACACATGGTAAATATTGAAAGTCTCAGGTACATATGTGTATTTGGCACACACATACATCATGTGTTCATTGCCATAACCGGTGTAATCAATGTCATGCATTATTGTGAGGGACAACCCACACATGGGCATTCTGTGTGTGCACAACACACATGGCATGTCTGTAATCAAAAGCCATACATAATTGTGATATCGTTTAGAAATGGGTATGTGCATCCTGTAGTGTGTTTTCCCAGTAACCAAAAGGGATGTTTCTTTCATACATACTTACCCCCCTTCACACACACTTGCCACCTGCTGGATTCAAATCCCTACCTAACTATGTTATGACACTAGAGACAGATGCATTAGCACAGCGCGCTATTCGCATTACCGGGGAATGTCCTCTCCCCTGATATACTTGTAGGGTGCTGACATCATCAGAGTTTAGAAAGTGGAATGATCATCCTGTGGTGTGTTTTCCCAGTTGGCAAAAGGGATGTTTTTTTCATACACACTTACCCCCCTTCACACACACTTGCCACCTGCTGGATTCAAACCCCTACCTAAATATGTTATGACACTAGAGACGGACGCATTAGCACAGCACGCTATTCGCATTACTGGGGAATGTCCTTTCCCCTGATATACTTGTAGGGTGCTGACATCATCAGAGTTTAGAAAGTGGAATGATCATCCTGTGGTGTGTTTTCCCAGTTGGCAAAAGGGATGTTTTTTTCATACACACTTACCCCCCTTCACACACACTTGCCACCTGCTGGATTCAAACCCCTACCTAACTATGTTATGACACTAGAGACGGACGCATTAGCACAGCACGCTATTCGCATTATTGGGGAATGTCCTTTCCCCTGATATACTTGTAGGGTGCTGACATCATCAGAGTTTAGAAAGTGGAATGATCATCCTGTGGTGTGTTTTCTCAGTTGCCAAAAGGGATGTTTTTTTCATACACACTTACCCCCCTTCACACACACTTGCCACCTCCTGGATTCAAGCCCTACCTAACTATGTTTTGACATTAGAGACGGATGCATTAGTACAGCGCGCTATTCGCATTACTGGGGAATGTCCTTTCCCCTGATATACTTGTAGGGTGCTGACATCATCAGAGTTTAGAAAGTGGAATGATCATCCTGTGGTGTGTTTTCCCAGTTGCCAAAAGGGATGTTTTTTTCATACACACTTACCCCTCTTCACACACACTTGCCACCTGCTGGATTCAAACCCCTACCTAACTATGTTATGACACTAGAGACGGACGCATTAGCACAGCGCTATTCGCATTACTGGGGAAAGTCCTTTCCCCTGATATACTTATAGGGTGCTGACATCATCAGAGTTTAGAAAGTGGAATGATCATCCTGTGGTGTGTTTTCCCAGTTGCCAAAAGGGATGTTTTTTTCATACACACTTACCCCCCTTCACACACACTTGCCACCTGCTGGATTCAACCCCCTACCTAACTATGTTATGACACTAGAGATGGACGCATTAGCACAGCGCGCTATTCGGATTACTGAGAGAATCCTTTCCTCCAATATACTTATAGGGTGCTTACATGATCAGTGTCTAGAAAGGGGGACGACCATCCTCTGGTGTGTTTTCACATTTGCTAGGGGTAACATTTGGACCAAGTGTGTGAGCATGCCCAGTTCAGCCTTCCTGTGGCATGTTGTGTGAAAGATGTCTCATTTATCTGTGTGTGAGCATGCCCAGTGTGGGCTTTACATATGTTGAACTCTGCAGCCCATCACATTTGTGGATGAGTGTGACCTTCAACAAATACCTCCGGTTTATGGTTGTGTGTTCTGTGCCATGTTGTGTAGTTACTGTCCGAATGCTTTTGTGTGAACAAAACTGGGAGTATACTGTGCCTGCAGGTTTTGCATGGGATACTTTGCACACAATTGTCAACATCCGTTCATACTGACCTAACACTGTAGCACTGTCTAGTGTAGTGTTTCAGTACTTTCACTGTGGCGGTCAGTATCCTGGGCTTCAGTCCTATCACTGATTTACATTTCCATAGTGTGCACAACAGGCTGGTTAAGGTCCAGTTGTGCACATCTGCACAAAGGCAGTGCCTCTACAGACCCTGTTAATTGCTGCCCCATAAGCTTAACAAGTGTAGTCTGCAAATCTATGGAGAGGATCATAATTGAGCTCATAAACAAAGATATAGGGGACATGCAGACATTGTACCCATCCCATTTTGGCTTGGTCAGGGGCAGATCATGCCTTTTGTACTGGGTTGACATCTTCAAATTGGTCACTTAGGCCATTGTTGGGGAAAGGCAGTCCATACAACCTACCTTGGCCTTGCTAACACTTTCAACACAATACCCCACTCAGGTATTGTGGAAAGCCCTCACAACTGAAATGTAAACCCATATGTCACAAGATGGGTTGCAAACTGGCTTAAGGACGGGACCCACAGGGTTAGAGTTGCTGGCACTATGTTAGACTCCAGGCTGGTCACAGGTGGTGTCACACAGGGCTCAGTCCTTGGCCACCATTGTTTGTCATGTACTTCCCATGAGAACAGGCCAACATGGGAGGACTTTGGATGACAATGTTAGCAGATGAGTGCACATTGGGCACCATAGTGGACAGTGCATCACACACAGATATCCTTCAGAAGGGACTCACAGTAACTGATAGCTGGTGCCAGGGCCATGGCCTGAAGTCAGAGTGCACAACATGTGTAGACATACCCTTCAGGAAAAGCAAGGTGACCCCAAGCTACCATATTGGTGGCAATCCTCTAAGCACAGAGGAGGTTATCACGGACCTGGGGACCCAGGTTGACAGTCGCCATTCTTCTCAGACTCACATTGCTAAAGTGGCTAGGAAGACCTTCTACATTGCCCACCTGATAAGGATGGGATTCACATCCAGATCTAGTGGGTCATTGTTCCCCTGTACTCTTCAGTTATCAGACCGGTGATCAAGTCAAATGCCCTATTCTGGCTGTATCTCACCCAACATCTGCAGCAATTGGAGACACCCTGACTGTCCTCCACCTAAAGGATCAAGGAACCACAACAGCTGTCATATGCTGCCAGATTGAAGACACTCACACTCTATTCACTCACATACCGTCTGCTTAGAGGTGACATGTGCCTGACATGCGAGGCCATGTCCAAACAGAGATTAATGGACATGCTCCACCTCAGACTCAGAAGATCCACCTGAACCACTAGTGCAGGTGACTGACACCTTAGCAGGGATGTATGTTGGACATGTTGTAGGGATGGAGTTATCACCGGAGACTCCTATGCTGTGGAATACAATCCTGGTCCATTTGAGGCAGAGCACCTTGCTGGCTGTGTTCAAGAGGTATCTTGACCTAATGCTAGTCGGAGAATGTGTTTGTCCATCAACACATTGTAAGCGTAGTTTGACATGTCATATGTCTTGTTTAGTATACTGTGCCTCTGTCTACCTGTGACATAACATTGATACCCAGGGTAAACCTCCCATCTCCCATCCACTCATTAGGATTCCTGTTGAGGGGACTCAACCAGTGTCTTTATGGACAACCTGTAGTGTTAGTTTACTCATGTGTGGGGGTGGCTTCTGTGTTTTGGATAATGCAGTACAGCCTGTCCTATATATGTCAGTGCTGGGGTTCAGTTCCCTCATGTGCATAGCTACCTGCCATTCAGATTGTACAAGGTGCAGCATGTGCATTGATTCCAGCTTGGACATGGCTTTCTACGTCAGGCACAGCTTGCATCTGGGTGGACATCATGGCAGTGTGTGGAGCTGCACTCTGTTTAATCAGACTACACATTACATGTGTTCCAGCTCTGTCATACTCCTGGTGAGGTACTGTTGTGGACTTTACAGGTGCTGGATGTGTGTGCATGAGGTACACCGCACAGGGGCTGTTGTGGTAATTTCTACTGGTGATGAAAGATAACTGCAAAACCAGAATGACCTCCCCTTAGCTAGATGTCAGACAGCATGGACCATACAATCACAACTGGAAATAGGATTCTACACCTACCACCCTAGAACACAGTAAAGGAAAGACACTACGGCTGATGCTGCTCAATGCCCAAGGTCTCTACCTCAAGCTGCACACACTCTATGCCCTTCTCAGTATGTAGCACATTGATGTCTGTGCTGTGCCTGAAACCTGGTTCAAAGTTTCTGACAGCACCCCAGCACTATCGGGTGTTACCTCATCTCATGCATTCCGGCACCAGCATCCCGACAACAACAAGAAGGATGGTGGGTGTCCATATTCATCAAGGACACCCTCACCTCATGGTTGGTGGCAACACACTATGCATCGGAGACCATCCAGGTGCCAGTGACCGTAGGCAAGACTGCTCTGCAGTTTGTAGCATGTTACATGCCACCCGCTCAAACTCAGGTACCTCACACAGCTATCCTGCAAACACTGAAGGGGATAAATGTATCTCCAAACACCATCCTACTGGGTGATTCCAACTATCCACATATAGACTGGGATCACTAATCATGCCACAACACTCTAACACAAAGGTTCCAAGAGTTCATACACTGAAATGCCATGGAACAACTGGTCCCAATCCCCTCAAGTGGAGGCAACATACTAGAACACATCATCACAAACATGGGGTCACACTGTTCAACACCAGATGTATACCCATCATTGGTGAGATCAGATCATGGACTACTCTCAGTGTGAGTCCACATCCCACCCATATCCCAGATGGGAAAGGAAACGGTGAAGACCTTGTCAAATGCCGACTTCACATTTCTGAGCACTGGTGTGGTCTCTTTCAAGGCCCCCAGGCCAGCGGACACCATTACCCAAGCCACTGTATCACTTAGAAATGCCTTCTACCAGCACCTCCAGGACTGCATGGTTTAGGCAATCCAAAATAATAATGACTCTTTGTACCACAGGCAAGCATCCAGTCTGGTGGACCCTAGCCATAAACAAGCTGTACAACACAAGGAAGGAGCTACTACACGATAGAGTGTAATCCGTATGGGGGAAGACACCCCTGCTCATTGTGAGTAAAACGCTGGGTTCCCCCATACAATCATCCGAGGCATGTTTAGAGAGTAAACCCACTCAGGACTCCAGGGACAATCATGAGGCCTTTTTTACCTATGTTTGAAACCTGGGAGGAAACTCCCAGATATGCTCAGACTTAGTTCAGAATGATGTTGATATCACTGCACCTACAGACATTGGCAACATACTGGCTGACAGGTTCAGTGCAGATTTCTCCCCCCAACTGGGGGGGTATGCACACCAGAGGATTGTAGCCGCCCAAACATCTCCACTGCTGGGGTGGGAACTGCTCAATCCAAGGCAGAAAACACTTTATCCATGGGACCTGATGGTGTCCCGGTTGTGTGCTCCATGAACTCAATGAGTAATTACACCCGCAGTTAGGGCAGCTGTTTAATCTTAGCCTCACCTCAGGATATGTTCCCAAGGAGTGGCATACATCAATGGTGGACCCACCTCACAAAGGTGGTGCCTCCACCAACCCCAGAAACTACCATCCCATCCCCTTGACAAGCCTGTTCTGCTAGGCTATGGAGAGGATCATAATGGGAATTCTAAATGAAGACATAGGGGACTTGCAGACATTGGGTCCAATCCAGTTTGGCTTTGTCAAGGGCAGATCATGCCTTTTAAACTTGGTTGACTTTCTCAAAACACTCACCCAGGCCATTGACGTGGGCAAGGCAGTCCACACAGCCTACCTTGACCTGGCAAAGGCTTTCACCAATACCCCACTCAGGTATCATTGAAAACATCACCAGCTTAATTGTGAACCCATACATCACAGCATGGGTTGCAAACTGGCTAAGTGACGGAACACACAGGGTCAAAGTTGCTGGTGCCAGTTCACACTCCAGAGCTGTGACAAGTGGTGTCCCACAGGGCTCAGTCCTGGGACCACATTTGTTCAGTATCTACTTTTCAGAAGTACGAGCAAGCACAGGAGGATTATGGCTGACAAAGTTTGAAGATGACTGCAAACTGGGAAGCATAGTTGGAAACCCATCTGACACAGACATCCTTCAGAAGGGTTTCATAGAGACGGCTAACTGGTGCCACAGCCATGGCCTTGCATTACACACTAAACAATGCATAGCCATACCCTTCAGGAAGAACAAGGTTACCACTACTTCCCATCTAGGTGGCAATCCTGTAAGCACAATGTACATTATCAGGGACCTGGGCACCCAGATTGACAGTGACATTTTGTTTGACACTCACATTGCCAGGGTAGTTTGGAAGGCCTTCTACATTGGCCACCTCATCATGCAGTGATTCACATCTAGATCAAGGGAGGTCACTGTTCCCTGTACTCATCACTCATCAGACCAATGATTGCATACAATGCCCCATTCAGATTGGATGGGCCCACATATTCCTCGACAGGAGGTGAAAGGGTCTCAAACATATTTCTTATGCTGCCCGACTGAAGGAATTCCAGCTGTATTCAGTAAACTTACTGTCTGCTCAGAGGTGACCTGTGCCTGACATACAAGACTATGTCCAACCCAGGATTAATGAACATGCTTCACCTCAAGACCTGTACATCCATCAGAACTACAAGGGCAGGAGACCTAAACCTCAACACAGATATTAATAGGATGTGCTGAAGGGACAGATTCCTCACCCAGAGAGTCCATATGCTGTGGAACAACATCCTGGTACATGTGAGGCTGAGCACCTCACTGGCTTTGTTCAAGTGAGATTGTGACCAATGGATGGGAGATTGCAGGTATACCCCAGGGATAACCTCAGTATCACTGCTTGACAGAGGCACAGCAAAATAATGGGCATATTATCCATCAACTTGCACGGGTGGCAGAAGCCACAAAACTCTGGGCTAGGCTTATAAATGCCCTAGGGCAGATAGTCTAGTATGAACCTGTGAACATAGGCCTTGGGCAGTTCCTGCTATTAGGACAGTGGTCTGCAGCAAGCTATATAGTAGTAGCCGGTTTTAGCCATTGGTTTTTGACCATGGCTATTCCATGTTGCTTCTTGTTGTGGTACAAACATGGGTGCGTGGTTATCCATGCTATGTATTGCTAGTCACCCTCATTTTGTATCTTGTTCCATGTGTTTGCACATGTACATCACTGTATGATGTGCAGCTGTTTCCACAGGGTCATATGAGTGGATATGGATGTTAGTTGGGGTCCTCAGGTGTGCATATTGTACATGATATTACATTACTTAACACATGGCATTCATGCCTCAGGTGGTGCTGCAGGGCCACCTCTGTCGGATACACATACTACACTCCCTGTACGTTTGGAAGCAGGTTGTGTCATGTTAAGCATCCCTGTTACTGTATGAGTGAGTCAGAGCGGGTATCAGTCCCAGTGTTCCTACTGACCAAGCATATGTGCTATGCGTTGCCTCTTTGCCAAGGCCAGGCCATACTGGGCATGCCTCCTTCTTCATTCATGCTAACGAGTGCAGACCTGGTTTAAAGTGCTTAAAAGTGCCTTTATGGCACTTTGATTGACATGTCTTGTACTCATTTTGAAAGTCTGGAGACAAAATAAATTCCCACTGCCAGTCTCGAACCCAGGACCTTGGTAACATTAGTCTGTATGACCTACCACTAAGCCATGACAGCCATACAAAAGCACTCTGCTAAAATAAATATAACAGTCAATAGTAGGAATTAGTATAAAGGCAATATAGGAGATGTACCATCCAAAGCATGTGAGGCAAAGTTTTAATGGCCAAATCACTGGATTCCCATACTAACCTTCACACTCACAGAACAATGTCAACAGCATACCAGCATCGTCCACGCCTACAATCTGAAAGGGCTACGCCTATCTCACATACCTTATTATAGCAGTGTCCTGAAATCACAGTGAGACATGCAATCAACACACACCTGGCTGCATGCAATTAGCAAATGCTGCCTTACAATTGGTGCAGGGGCCATCACATGGACCTATGCAGATACCTACAAAAGCATTCAGTACCCACACTCCACTCATGCAATACAGTCATTGCACAAACCTAATGAGAAAGAGAGAGAGAGAGAGAGAGAGAGAGAGAGAAAGAGAAAATATACAGACAGCCAGCAGCAAAACCATGAGTAGCAAACAGCAAGCAGCAAGCAAGCACCACTGACACAGCAACAGCTGCCACAAACACAGGTAATGCAAAGTAGCAGGTTAATACTGTGTTTACTGTGACACCTCCAAATGTATCATAGTTCACTATCTATAGCTCTGTCCATGAGATAGGTTTTGTGTGCATAGTCCTGAAATATACACATATGTAATATTGCTGTACATGTTGCCCATACGTGACACTTCCATAGCTTAGAACAGAAGGCCAGTTGTGCATATGATGCAGTACATACCAGGGTCAGTAGAGGTTACTCCTCATTGGTGTGGGACCACTGTGTATGTATGGCACTCTTCAGGTACACATCCTGTAGTATGGCCAGGGAGTAATATCAGTCTGTAATGTGGTGCCATGTCCTCCTGGGGTGAATGTAGCACACATCCAGGGATACCATTCTGTAACAGTGATGCTATGTGTCCTGCAATGTTGAGGTGGCCCTCACCTGGACATGTGAGAGGATAGGGAGGTTACAGTCATCTGTGATAACTAATTCCACTTGTGTAGGAGAATGGGGGGGGGATATCTGCACCTAAACTGTCTGCAACAATATTGCCAATATCTCAAACATGTTTTCCATACGGAAATGCACACACAGTAACATAACACATCCACACACTTGCCACATTCAGGCTTCAAAACACTATCTAGGTATATTCTGGTACATCTGCATGTTACAGTAGCATGTAGCACTATACTGAGTAGTGTCAGTTGTCTGTTGCCATGTTGTTTGGATAGAGTAAAAGGAGCATTTGTTTATCCTACTTTGTTTTGTGGACATTACTTGAAGTGTAACCTTACATGCATCATTGGTAACAACACCTTCTGTGTTGTTGTTCTGTTTGTACAGGGTGCTGTCAACATCACTGTTTGTTAAGGGAAATGTGCACCCTGCAGTGCATAGCCCCATTTGGCAAAAGAGACATCCCACCCCCGCCATTGTGCACACACACCAACTCCACCCACAGTAAAACGCATACATTCCATTTGCAAGGTCCAAACCCCTACCTAGATGTGTTATGACTCTAAAGGCAGACACATTAGCAGAGTGTGCTATTTGCATTAGTAGGAGCAATCTTTTCCAATGCTGTACTTAGAGGGTGCTGACATCATCTGTGTTTACGAAGACGGATGTGCACCCTGTAGTGTGTTCTCCCAGTTGGCAAAAGGCACCTTCCCTCCACAGCGTTATGCACACACACAAACCCCACTCATACTAACACACATACATTCCCGTAGCAGGATTCAAACCCCTACCTAACTATGTTATGATACTAGAGACGGACGCATTAGCGGAGCGCGCTATTCACATTTCTAGGAGATTTCATTTCAGTTGATCTACTTATAGGGTGCTGACATCATCAGTGTTTAGAAAGTGGAATGAGCTCCCTGTGGTGTGTTTCCACAGTTGCCAAAAGGGATGTGCTTCTCATACACACTTATACAGACACTTACCCCCATTCACACACACACACATGCCACTTGCTGGATTCAAACCCCTACCTAACTATGTTATGACACTAGAGACAGACGCATTAGCAGAGCGCGCTATTCGGATTACTGGGAGGTAGCATTTCTACTGATCTACTTATAGGGTGCTGACATCTTCATTGTTTGGAATGGGGAATGTGCATCCTGTGGTGTGTTTTCACAGTTGTTAAGAGGAACATTTGAACTAAGTGTGTGAGCATGCCCACTTCAGCCTTCCCATGGCATGTTGTGTGAATGATGTCTCATTTATCAAAGTGTGTGAGCATGCCCAGTGTGAGCTTTCCATATGTTGAACTATGCAGCCCATCACAGTTGTGGATGAGTGTGAACTCCAACAAATAACTCCTGTTTAAGGTTGTGTGTTCTGTGACATGTTGTGTAGTTACTGTCCAGATGCTTCCTGTGAACACAACAGGGATTATACTGTGCCTGCAGCTTTTGCATGGGATACTTTGCATACAATTGTTAACATCCATTCATACTGACCTAGCACTGTTGTACTGTATAGTGTAGTGGTTCAGTACTTTCACTGTGGTGGACATTATCCTGGGCTTTAGTCCTATCACTGATTTACATTTCCATACTGTGCACAACAGCCTCTTTAGGGTCCAGTTGTGCATGTCTGCACAAAGGCAGTGCCTCTATGGACTCTGGTAATTACTGCCCCATAAGCTTAACAAGTGTAGTCTGCAAAGCTATGGAGAGGATCATAATGGAGCTCATGAAGAAAGATATGGAGGACATGCAGACATTGTACCTGTCCCAGTTTGTGTTGATCAAGGGCAAGTCATGCCTTTTGTACTTGGTTGACATTATCAAAACAGTAACTAAGGCCATTGATGAGGGAAAGGCAGTCCATAGAGCCTACCTTGCCCTTGAAAACCCTTTCAACACAATACCCCACTCAGGTATTGTAGGAAACCCTACCAACAGAAATGTACACCCATATGTCACAAGATCAGGTTTCAAACTGTCTTACAGACAGGACCCACAGGGTTAGAGTTGCTGGCACTATGTCAGACACCATGCCAGTCACATGTGGTCTCACACAGGGCTCAGTCCTTGGCCCCTATTGTTTGTTATCTACTTCTCAGAAGTACAGTCCAACATGGGAGGACTTTGGCTGACAAAGTTTGCAGATGACTGCACACTGGGTGCCATAGTGGACAGTGCATCAGACACGGATATCCTTCAGAAGGGGCTCACGGACACTGATAGCTGGTGCCAGAGCCATGGCCTGAAGTCAACTTGCAAAACATGTGTAGTCATACCCTTCAGGGAAAGCAAGGTAACCCCAAGCTACCATATAGGTGGCAATCCTCTAAGCACAGGGAAGGTTATCATGGACCTGGGGACCCAGGTTGACAGTCACTGTTCTGATGACACTTACATTGCTAAAGTGGCTAGTAGGACCTTCTACATTGTCCACATGATCAGGAAGGGATCCACATCCAGATCTAGTGGGTCATTGTTCCCCTGTACTCTTCACTTATCGGACCGGTGATCTGGTACACTGCCTTATCTGGATGTATCTCACCTGACATCTGCAGCAAGTGTGGAGACCCTGAATGTCCCCAACAAAAGGATAAAGGGTCTCCAACATCTGTCATATGCTGCCAGATTGAAAACACTACAGCTCTATTCAGTCACATACTGTCTGCTTAGAGGTGACATGTGCATGACATGCAAGCATGTCCAACCAGGGATTAATGGACATGCTCCACCTCAAAATCTTCAGATCCACCTGAACCACTAGTGCAAGTGACTTCCACCGTAGCAGGGATGTACATTGGACATGTTGGAGGGTGGATTTATCACTCTGAGACTCCTATGCTGTGGAATACAATCACGGTCCATGTGAGTCACAGCACCTTGCTGGCTCTGTTCAAGAGGTATCCTGACCTGTGGATGGGAAATCATAGGTTTACCCGGGATCGTCACTGTGTCACTGCTGGAGACAGGCACGTCAAACTAATGGGCACAGTACTGTTTCCATATAAGGGGTGGCGTATGCAACCAGACTCTGGACTAGGCTTAGAACTGCCTTGGGGCAGATAGCCTAGTATGAACCTATGAACCTATCTGACCATGTTGCATTATGTTCAGATGTGAACTACTTACAACGGCCTCAACCAACTGCAGTAGTGTATTCCACAACATGGGTGTACATTGGCAAACACTACCGATGTGCCCAAGGCCATTTCTAATGGTTATTGGATAGTGTGTTTGTCCATCAACACATCATAAGTGCAGTTTGGCATGACATATGTCTTGTTTTGTATACTGTGCCTCTGTCTACCTGTGACACAACATTGATACCCAGGGTATACCTACCATCTCCCATCCACTCGTTAGGATCCCTGTTGAGTAGAATAAATGAGTGACTCTATGGATGACCTGTACTGGTAGTTTACTCATGCGTGGTGGTGGCTTCTGTGTTATGGATAATGCAGTACAGCTTGTCCTATGTATGTCAGTGCTGGGGTTCAGGTCCCTCATGTGCATATCTCCCTGCCATTCACATTGTACAAGGTACGGCATGTGCATTGCTGACAGCTTGGACATGGCTTTCTACATCAGGCACAGCTTGTGTCTGGGTGGCCAGCATGGCAGTGTGTGAACTGCATTCTGTTTAATCAGGCGACACATTACATGTGTTCCAGCTCTTTGATACTCCTGGTGAGGTACTGTTGTGGACTTTACAGTTGCTGAATGTATCTGCTGAGGTACACCACACAGGCGCTGTTGTGGTCATTTGTAATGCTGCTGAAAGATAACTGCAAAACCACAATGACCTCCCCTTAGCTAGATGTCATAACCCTCATGATTAGGTTGGTATATGGATTGTTGCTGTTAACCCTACAGCCACATTTTTGTCCAATGCAGGATATCTATCACCTTGTGTGCCCATTCTGGCATTACATGTTAGGTATGTCATGGGTCGACACCTATGTGGGAATTGGTGGTCACTTACTGGATTATCCACAGAGGCTGACTATACTGTTTTCACCATTTAACATGCTGACATGGCTATGGCACCAGCTGTCTGTTTCTATGTGGCCCTTTTATGGGATGCTTGTGTCAGCTGGTGTATCAGATATGTCAGGCGGCTTGTTGTCCTCTACAAACATGTTCCAGCACAGTCCTTACTTGTTGGCCTGTACCTATGGGGCATATATACCAGATGGTGAAGGTCCCAGGACCAAGCTTTGTGGGATGCCTGTTATATGTGGTTTGTAGTCTGACATGGCTGCTGCATGTCTGACCATGTCAGTTCTGTCGTTGGTCTGGTTTGCAACCCTCCCATGACATTGGGGTGTATATATCAGCTGGTGAGCAAATCTATCACGGAACACATAGGGTATTGTACAGAAGGCTTTGCAAGGTCCGGCTACACTGTGTGGACCACATTGCCCTCATCACTGACTTCAAGTACTGTTTCAACTGAGTCACACATGTTTAGGGGTGGGGTCTGCACTTTGTAAACCCACACTGGGTAGGGTCGGGTGTCAATAGATCCACAATATCATTATGTCTGTGGTACATGCTGGTCCTTTCCATAGCTGTGCAGACCAAACCTCTCATGATTCTGTGGTGGTTGTTTTTCCTATCCATTCAGGAGACACCTTTGTTGAGAACACCCACTGTTGTTGTACACTGCTCTTTGGAGTGCGTACCCTGTGGTAAGGGTGACATAATGTCAGGGAGGCGGCAGTCTGCTGGGGAAGGTATTTGGCATTATGGGGGTTTGCACTGCACATGTCAGGATGTATGTTGGCCATACCTGTGTGTGTCTGGTATGTTGTTTGTAATATCGGTGTGATCCGGAGCATATCCAGGAATCAACAACATGCTTACTACCATCATTTGCAACAGCCTTGGGGTTATCTGTAGTGTCCTGTACAATCTGTATCATAATGGGTTCATACTAGGCTACCCCTAGGGCATCTGTAAGCCTGCATGTCCATTTTGTTTGATGGATTCTGGGGAATTGTTTACACCTGTGTCAGTGCTAGTATGATACCAGGGGTATAGTGACAAACAGCTCAGAAGCTGACTTCACACTTCTTCAGACTGAGATGGTATCCATTAAGCCCACTGGGCCAGTGGAAACCACAACACACAATGGTGACTCCTGCACAGACACTTTCTACGGACATCTCCGAGTAAGCATGGACCATGCAATCACAAATGAGAATGACACCTTCACCACCAAGGGAAAGTGGCCTGTCTGGTGGACCCCAGCCATAAACAAACTGTATAACAGATGAAGGATACTAATGCAAGACAGAGCTACATCTCCAGAATGTAAGGCAGCTGTGATCAGCAGTAGTAGAAAGCTACATTCTCACATAAAGACACCCAAGTTCAACTTGGGGACATAAATCACCACAGGCGATGAAGGTAACCACACTGCTTTCTTCAGTTATGTCTGACGCCTGGGTGGGAACCCTCATATATGCTCAGATTTGGTACACAACAACTTATATCCCAGGGACCTGACAGATATTACTGACACCCTGGCAGACCAGTTCAGTGCAATGTACCCCTCCCTCACCCCCAAGACATGATAGTTATCACAGCTGTATGTAACCTCACTGTCATCCTGGATGTCCATGTGAGAGCCGCAGTCAGCAAAGGCGAGTACACAGCATCAATGGGACCTGATGGTATCCCCAGTTGCATGCTATGTGAACTACAGATGGAGATAAACCTGTATATGCAGATCCTATTTAACCTTAGCCTTGCTACAGGATCTGTACCTGAACACTGGCGTCCGGCAACAGTGGTCCCACTCCACAAAGGAGATGCCTCCACAGACCCTGGCAGCTACCACCACACAAGCTTAAACAGCCTTGTCTGCAAAGCTTTGTGAAGGGTCATTATGGAGCTTCCACACAGAGACATTGGTGTCCTACAGACCCTTGATCACACCCAATTCAGCTTTGTACAGTGCAGATCCTGCGTTTTGCACCAAGTTGACTACTTTGAAACTGTCAGTAGAGCCGTTGATGAGGGCTACACAGTCCACACAACCTACCTGCGCTTGGCTAAGGCCTTTGACACAATACCCCACTCAGGCATCATAGACAAGCTCAACAGCTGAAATATAACACCATATGTCACAGCATAGGTTGCAAAATGGCTCAGAAACAGAACCCATAATGTCAACATTGCAGGTGCCTTGTCAGGTTCGAAGCCAGTCACAAGTGGTGTCCCACAAGGTTGTGTCCTGGGACCTCTCTTATTTGGTATTTACTTTTCAGATGTGAAAGCAAACATAGGAGGGTTGTGGCCGACAAAGTTTACAGATGACTGCAACCTGGGCACCATAGTGAATACATCAGCCAGCACACACATCCTACAGACTGCCGTCACACTGACAGATAGCTGGTGCTGGACTCATGGCCTAAAACTGACTGCGACTGATGTGTAGCCATCCCTTTGGGAGGAACACAGTACCCACAGATCTGTACATAGACAGCAACCCAATGAGTACAGGAAACAAATCAGACAGCTGGGGACACATGTAGATAGTGACATCTCATTTGACACCCATGTTGCCAAAGTTGTTTGACAGACTTTCTATCTTGGCCACCTTATCATGGAGGGTATTCCATCCAGACCATAGGAGGTCATTGTACCACTATACTTCTCCCTTATCAGGCCCATGCTTGAATACAACGCCCCATTTGGTATGTACCTCAACCAGCACTTGCAGCAGCTGGAGAGACCCCACAAGTACCTTACCATGAAGATCAGGGATCTACAACACATGTCATATACTTCCAGAATAACTAAACACAAGCTTTTTTCAGTGTCATACCACATACGTACAGGTGACCTATGCCTGACATACAAGACCATGTCCGATCAGGATTTGGTAGACATGCTCCACTGCAAGCAATCCACATCCACCAGAAACATGGGAGCTAAAGATTTGAACCTCAGCACATACATGTATAGGACATGCTGAAGGGACAGGGTCATAACTCAGAGGCATCTCAAACTCTAGCAGAGTATCCCAGTTCATGTTAGACAGAGTACCTCACTGACTCTCTTCAAGAGACATCTGGACAGCTGCATGTGGACAGGGGCACAGACTGGACAGAGGCATAGTCACATTATTCAATTATGTAAGGTGGTCATAATGTGTCACTACTAAGTCAGAGGCACAATATTTCGTATCTATGCAGTACACATATTACCACTATGAGGGGTGGCAATAGCAATATTCATCAAGGACACCCTCACCTCATGGTTGGTGGCAACACACGATGCATTGGACACCATCCGGGTGCAATTAACCATAGGCAAGACTGCTCTGAAGTTTGTAGCATGTTACAGGCCATCCTCTGAAACTCAGGTACCTCACAGAGCTTTCATGAAAACAGTGGCGGGGATACATGTACCTGCAAACACCATCACACTGGGTGATCCCAACTATCCAAATATAGACTGGGATCAGTACTACAGCCACAACACTCTAGCCCACAGGTTCCTAGAGTTCATACACTCACATGCCATGGAAGAACTAGTCACCATCCCACAAGAGGAGACAACATAGTAGATCTCATCATCACAAACATGGGCTCACAATGTTCAACACCAGAGGTATACCCATCATTGGTGAGATCAGATCATGACCTACTCTCAGTGGAAGTCCACATCCCACCCCCACCCCAGATAGAAAAGACCACAGTGCAGAACCTCTCAGGAGCCGCCTACACACTTCTTATGACTGTTGTGGTCTCTTTCAAAGCCCCCAAGCCAGCAGACACCATTACCCAAGCCACTGTATCACTTACAACTGCCTTCTACCAGCACCTTCAAGACTGCATGGATGAGGCAATCCCAAACAAAACACAGACTCGTTGTACCAGAGGCAAGCGTCCAGTGTGGTGGACCTCAGCCATAAACAAGCACTACAACACAAGGAAGGAGGTACTACAAGATAGAGCAATATCCGTGGAAGGGTAGACACTCCTGCTCAATATAGGTGAAACACTGAGTTCCCCCATGAAATCATCCAAGGCGAATATTGGGAGTAAACCCACTAAGGGCTCACGGGACAACAATGAGGCCTTTTATACATCGTTACACACCTGGGAGGAAACTCCCAGATATGCTCAGAATAGGCTCAGAATGCTGTAAATATCACTGAACCTACAGACATTGCCAACATACTGGCTGACAGGTTCAGTGCAGATTTCTCCACCCACCCCTCCACCACAACTGGAGAGATATGTATGAAAGAGGATTGTAGCCCCCCAAACATCTCAAATGCTCAGGTGGGAACTGCTCTATCCAAGGGAAAGGACGCAGCATCCATGGGACCAGATGGTGTCCCTGGTTTTGTGCTCCATGAACTCACTCAAGAATTAAACCCGCAGTCAGGGCAGCTGTATGATCTTAGCCTCAACTCAGGATATGTTCCCAAGGAGTGGCATATGTCAATGGTGGACCCACTTCACATGGGGGTGCCTCCACCGACCACGGAAACTACCATCCCATCAGCTTGACAAGCAGGGTCTGCTAAGCTATGGAGAAGATCATAATGGAAGTCATAGATGAGGACATAGGGGACTTGCAGACATTAGATCCAACCCAGTTAGGCTTTGTTGAGGGCAGATCATGCCTTTTAAACTTGGTTGACTGTTTCATAACAGACACCAAGGCCATTGACAAGGGCAAGGCACTCCACACAGCCTACCTTGACCTGGCAAAGGCTTTCAACACAATACCCCACTTGGGTATCATTGAAAACATCACCAGCTTAAATGTGAACCCATACATCACAGGATGGGTTGCAAACCGGCTACGTGACAGAACAGACAGGTTCAGACTTGCTGGTGCCATGTCACACTCCACAACTGTCACAAGTGGTGTCCCACAGGGCTCAGTCCTGGGCCCACTATTGCTCAGCATCTACTTTTCAGAAGTACAAGCAAACACAGCAGGATTATGGCTGACAAAGTTTGAAGATGACTGCAGACTGGGAACCATAGTTGGACACCCATCTGACACAGACATCCTTCAGAAGGGTGTCATAGTCACGGATAACTGGTGCCAGAGCCATGGCCTTACATTACACACTAAACAATGCATAGCCATACCCTTTGGGAAGAACAAGGTTACCACTAGTTCCCATGTAGGTGGCAATCCTCTAAGCACACAGGAGGTTATCAGGGACCTGGGCACCCAGGTTGAGAGTAACCTTTGTTTGACACTCACGTTGCCAGGGTAGTTAGGTAGAACTTCTACATTGCACACCTCATCATGCAGGGATTCACATCTAGATCCAGGGAGGTCATTGTTCCCCAGTACTCTTCACTCATCGGACCATTGATTGAGTGCAATGCCCCATTCAGCATGTATATGACCCGACACCTATGGCAATTGGATGGGCCCACAAATTCCTCGACAGGAGGAGAAAGGGTCTCAAACATATTTCTTATGCTGCCCGACTGGAGGAATTCCAGCTTGATTCCGTGACTTACCGTCTGCTCAGAGGTGACCTGTGCCTGACATCCAAGGCCATGTCCAAACCTGAGTTAATGTACACGCTTCACCTCAAGACCTCTACATCCATCAGAACTACAGTGGCAGGAGATTTAAACCTCAACACAGATATTAATAGGATGTGCTGGAGGGACAGATTCTTCAACCAGAGAGTCCCTATGCTGTGGAACAACATCCTGGTACATGTGAGGCTGAGTACCTCACTGGCTTTGTTCAAGTGAGATCTTAATCAATGGATGGGAGATTGCAGGTATGCCCCAGGGATAACCTCAGTATCACTGCTTGTCAGAGGCACAGCAATATAATGGGCAAATTATCCGTCAGAGTGAAGGTGCGGCAGACTCCACGGAACTCTGGTCTAGGCTTATAAATGCCCTAGGGCAGATAGCCTAGTATGAACCTGTGAACCTGTGAACATAGGCCTGGGGCAGTTGCTGCTATTAGGACAGTGGTCTGCAGCAAGCTATATAGTAGTAGTCAGTTTTAGCCATTGGTGTTTGACCATGGCTAATGCATGTTGCTTCTTGTTGTGGTAACAACAGGGGTGTGTGGTTATCCATGCCATTTATTGGTAGTCACCCTCATTTTGTATCTTGTTCCATGTTTTTGCACATGTACATCACTGTATGAGGTGTGACCCTGGTAGTGTCAGGGTGCTGATGTGCGCTTTGACCCTGTTTTCTATTACAGCACTGATATGTGCATTCCCTATACTGTGTGCATTTACACTGCACACATCTTGCTGTTTATACCTTTGCCATTGGGTAGCATTACATCTAGGTTCCTATCCCTTGTGATAGCTATGAGGTGGGTTTGTGTTTTGTGGTTTATGATTGGTGAGGGTGGATGTTAGTCATGGTCCTCAGGTGTGCATATGATACATGGTATTACATTACTTAACACATGGCATTCATGCCTCGGGTGGTGCTGCAGGGCTGCCTCTGTCGGATGCACATACTACACTCCCTGTACATTTGGAAGCAGGTTGTGTCATGTTAGGCATCCCTGTTACTGTATGAGTGAGTCAGAGTGGGTATCGGTCCCAGTGTTCCTACTGACCAAGCATATGTGCTATCGTTGCCTCTTTGCCAAGGCCAGGGCATACTGGGCACGCCTCCTTCTGCCTACTGGGACAAGGTCAGGTTGTTCCTCCTCCAAGTCACCCCTGCCTGTGGTGGCCTTGGCAATGGTGGGGATGTTTGGCCCAGCCCTGTGCTGGTCCTGCTGCAGCTGTTTCCGCAGGATCATATTATGTAGCATAGCACATATCATGATCATTTGGGTACATGTAGTTGGTGTGTACTGCAAAGCTCCACCAGGCGTGTCCAGACACGGAACCGTGACTTCAGCAGCCCAAACACACGCTCTATGATATTACGTGTTTGTGCGTGTGCCTCATTATGGCGTTCCTGTTCGGTGTGTGTGCATTTCTGATGGGTGTCATCAGCCACGGCTCAAGTGCATAACCAGCATCCCCACTAGGTGTCCGTGTGGGAAGTCCCCATTGGCAAATGATTGGTACAGCTCGTCAGATGCCAGATGTGGGAATCATGGTAGCTCCCAGGGCAGCCAGCACACACATTCATTATTATGCCCTGGGCATCACACACGACCTGGCAGTTGATGGAGGGGTATCCCTTGCGGTTAATGTAGACTCTACCCGCTCACCGGCTGGTGCCTTGATGCGTATGTGCGTGCAGTCTATTGCACCCAGCACCTCAGGGTATCCCGCTATTTGCTGGAAGAGGCGATATTGCTGGACACAACCTCACGGTCACTAGGGACATATATATGATCACTGACATGTGGTGACATGGCATCCAGGAACTGGTGCAGTACCCTGGAGGCTGATGCCTGTGATATCCCCATCATATCGCCAGTTGGTCTCTGAAAGGTACCTGTTGCTAGTATTCTTAGGCCAACACATACCTTGGTTTCCACTGGGATGGGTTCCCCTCTGTTGGTTCTGTGTGTGAGGCGTGGCCTGCACAGCTCAACAATCTGCTGCAGGAGCTCTCTGTCCACTCTATAGCGCTCTACTATCTCCAGCTCATGTAACCCATGGTAGGTGACCCTAGGCCTGTATACTCTTCTCCTTCTCCTCACTCTGGGTTGTCTGTCAGCATCTGCATTATCACCACCCTCGGCAATTCGCCTATGTCTGATTATAACAGCTATGGCAGCCCCTAGCATTTCTGCTCTGAGTTCAGCTTTTTGCAGGTTTCAACTCTGATAGCTTAGTTTCTGGCAGTATCTCTTGTGAGAAACAGCCTGCACTGCTCTTTGTTGTGTTTTAAGTGCTGGGTTGGGCTTCTAGTCTGCCTGTGTAATTGCCTGCTTCTAATTGTTTCCACCAATTAACTTTAGTAGTATCTTCTGGCAGTTTCCCTGTATTTTGGTTGTTTCCTATTTCCTCTCTGTTTCCTGAGTGGGAGCAGTGTGCACACCGGCTTAAACACGCTCACAGTAACTTAAACGCGTGTACACATCCCTACGGTGTTACATGCGCACACATCCTTACACGGTGTTAGCTAGGCTGATTCATGCTAAAACGCGCGCACACCGCCTTACACACGTGCACGCCCGCGCAAACCGTTGTAAACAGTTTGCAACACGCTCCCACAAGTAGAACCTGCCTCACACGCGCGCACACGCGCGCATGCACGTATATCAAGAAACTTAGAGTGTAGGGATAGCGTATGCCCTCAATTTCTTGACATTCCCAGTGTTCTGTTGGGACACACCTCCCTCCCTGATGTCTGTCTGTCATCTCTTACCTTACATTGCCCTCCAATCTGGTACATTTCTTTCTATCCTTCCCCCCCATGATGTCACCTACCTCTTACTCTGTTCCTCCCCCTTCTCTAACTCTTACACGACTCAGAAAGTGCTCATTACTTATGTGGCAGTGTGATTCAGTATTGTAAGCCTCATTTACATAGGATTGCCTAGTAATGCTTAGTTACATATCTTACACGGAGCTTCCCCTTGACAACCACTAAGCGGAGGCCATATTGTTTTTGCTCTGCAAGTCCCTCCATTGACATTTCATGTAATATATAAATCCCACAATTGTGGGCTTATAAGCTCGGTTTTCAGTTTTAGGTAGCGCACCCGTTTGCGGGTGTGCGCTTCAGTTAAACACATAAATCCGTGAAAAAAAAAAAGTTATATAACTTTTTTGCAACACTTTTCATGCCAATGGCCACATATTTGGCCATTGGCATGCTTAATATAACAAATGCACCCTTTATTTGGAGCTGACATAGCTCCGTTTTAATTGCAGAAATGTACTCAGTTGTCAGCTGAGTACATTTCTGCAGCTAACACGTCCGTTACACGGACTGGTTTGGGCTTCGTGGATCGCTCACATACCTCATTTGCATATCTTGGAGCTGCAAATGAGGTATTGAGCATTTCCACGCCCACTCCGTGTAAGAGACGTGTTAGCTGTCTCTTACACGGAGATTTGGGCTGTTGCTGAATCAGGAGGCTTACACGGAGGCTTACACTACTCTTAAACTCCGTGTAAGCCTTCCTGAATCTGGCCCAAGGTCTTTACTCTTTGATTAAATAACAGGGCAGCAGGCTGGCTGTGGATGAAGGTGGATTTTATGAAGGATATTATTATTACTATTATTATTATTATCATCATCATCATCATCATCATTATTATTATTATTATTATTATTATTATTATTATTACTGTTATCCTGACAGGCAACCAGATATATTATTCAGCTGAGAATTGCAGTCACTAAATAAAGTTGGTCTGGGCTGGCTGTGAATGAATAAAACATATTATTTTTTCATGAAATAAGTTATTATTATTATTAGTAGTAGTAGTAGTAGTAGTAGTAGTAGTAATAGTAGCAGTATTGCTACTACTACTACTACTATAATCCAGGCAGGCAACCAGATATATTATCAGTCTGAGAATTGCAGTCACTAAATGGGGGGGATTGTAGGCTATCTGTTAATTAAAGAAACATGTCCTTTGCTCTGCTTAAAGTCTGACTTTATTTGTGCAAATAAGTTAGACTCTTTATTTACTTACTTGCTGCCTGGCTACTGTTTGTATACAAAACAAAAGTTGAAACTGCGTGTGTGTGTGTGTGTGTGTGTGTGTGTGTGTGTGTGTGTGTGTCTGTTGGAGGTATCTGTATGACGGTATTCACTTCACCACAAAAAGTATCACCCCTAGGAACACTATTGCTACAGGACCTAGAAGGGAACATTTCTCCTCATGTTTTTGAATTTAAATACTTATGGATTAATTGGATCACTCTCTTACCTTTAGTGTTCATATAGATAACATTATAAATAAAACTCTATCTCAACTCAGTAAAAGTAAAAAAGTAGCAAACCAAAGACCAGGAAGGAACCGGACCACAAAACTTATAAGCTTGTGTTCGTTTAATAAAACACCACGAACTTCATCAGAATAAATACAAAAAGTTTAAACCACCCTTTAAATACTTGTCATGTACTTGTCATTTGCAAAAAATCATCCATTGAATGATTTTTTGCACATGACAGGTATTTAAATGGTGGTTTCAAGTTTTTTTTATTTATTCTGATGAAGTTAGTGGTGTTTTATTAAACGAACGAAAGCTTATAAGTTTTGTGGTCTGGTTCCTTCCTGGCCTTTGGTTTGCTGCTTTTTTACTTTGACTTTGTTCTATCTCAACTCAAGCTATGTTACAAAATCTCATGCCTACTGTCTCCCCTAGTGAGAAAGGATATGGCTAAAAACTAAAAAAATGTCCTTCTTCCTAAGCTTGAGTATTGCAAACCCATGCTGGCTCTACACTCTGCTTACAACACGAGAAGGATCTAAGTTACAGAAAATAAGATTTTCAGATTTGTCTTACAAGCAATTTCCCAAACCCACCAATATGGCCTTATTAAGGGACTCCACTGGCTACTAGTTAATGACAGGTCATCTTTCCTTTTCAGCTGCTTTATCTTCAGAATTATAAATCTAAGATACTGCCCACCTCTAAGAACAAAACTACCCTTCAGGGATCCTCTATACCTCTTAAGGCTTACCAAAGACAATGGTAGCATGCTCAATAAGCCAGGATTTGAGACCACAATGGGTGGAAAAGCCTTCTCATGACTAGTACCTGTCATATGGAACCATTCAAGTAAAATAATATTAATAACCATTCTGAAAGAATTAAAAAAAATCTCTACTTATCTACCTGGTCAATCAAAATAAATAGAATTGATTCAGAAACAGTGGTTAATACTTTACCAAATACTTATTACTCTATGCCACTGTCATTTGAACCCACATAGCAATTAAGAAGATCTTGTATATAGAGAACACATACATTGTCACTGTCTAAGTCATATTTTTCAGCATTAGTGAATGTTGTTAGTGAATATTTTATTCTGTTTTCTCTGTGTTAGGTTTTTAGTCTTCAGTTATAATACTCCTTCCTCTTGCTATAATAAAATGTATCTTTTTAATTGTTTGATACTAATTTGGTATACCCATTATTTAATGTAACTTTATTTTATACTCACCACAATTAATTGCATTGTCTCATTGCTCTATGTGTCTGGGTCATGGCTGAAAAGGGTTAGTAGACCAATTCACTTACTCAGTCAACAAACAGAAATAAAGAAAATAAAAAATAAAACTGTTTGTGTGCCTCATAAAATCTGTGGTCTTCTGATAGCACATTGAAGTTTACTGTTACTAAAGAAGGAAGATAACTGAGTATGAATTAAGATAGCTTATTGTCTTATAATTTGCTCAGTTTGAAGTATGGCTTCACAGGACTAATATTAATTTGTATAAAATAATATGGAATATTTACACGTAAGCAAGCCTTTATGAGAAACAAAACTGAAACTATCCCTGACTGCACAGAATGCCATGACTTTGTCTCATATTTTTGCTCTGTTCCCCACAAAATATATGGTTTTCTGTGATTTGTTTAAGTATATAACAGAAATCTGTCTGATTCTTGGCCTTTGTCCCTCATTACTTTTTGGCTTTCTCCATGATTCTTATGCCACAAAGACAAGAGGCATTATTTTTTATCATAGTCTGACAAACATACACAACAAAGTGGCTATATCTGCTGAGTGGGGGCTAGGGCTATCAGTGGATAAAAGTAATTTACTCTTTTGCTTGCTCAGTTTAAATGGTCTACATTTGGAGGAATAGTGTACATTTGTGCAAAATACGTTTGAATATTGGTACTATTGTGTGTTTGTGTGAAACAGACTGAAATATACTATGAACAAGAATCACTTAATTATTCTTATCACAATTGTTTCAGGAAGAAAATCAGAAAATTTCCTTTTCAGCAAAATATGCTCTTCTCTGGTTTATTTGTTTCTCCATATATTTTACTTATTTATAATTAATAAACAAACCCCACCAAATATAACATTACTTTTAAAGCATACTTAATCCTTTTCATTTAGGCTTATCTTTCACCAGCATCAAAAATCATGCACATGATCTGGTCACCAGGTGCAGAGGGAAGGAACTCTTACTGTAACACATTTGACCATGGCTGAATTAGTAGCCCCAGCACTGGAGCAGCCAGACAAGGAGGGAGAAGAGTAAAGGGGCATGACCCCCCACCTCTCCTAGGAGGAGGGGGGGCTTTATATGGAATCAAAGGACACAGGGAGGTACAATCTCTCTTGTGGAGACCAGAGATAGGGAGAGAGAGAGAGTGAGAGACCAAAGTTCGTGTTGCAGAGGGAGGAACAGGGCTGACTAGATCAGAAGCTGAGCTGAAGAATGAGGGGAGGCCCTCCATGGACAACAAGTGACACCCCCCATACCTTGCTGGGTGTGTGAACAGTTTGGGCCAGGTTGAAAAGTGGAAAATGCCTCAAACCACCCCTACTGGATGCCTGAATATTGACCCGTTTTGGTCAGCTCTCACCAAGTGAAGGGCTGATAGACCAAAAGAGTATCTAATGATAGACAGCAGGGGACAAACGGCAAAAAAAAATCATAATAATTTTTATAAAATAATATGTTTGTAACTTCACCCCCCTTCCTCTTTGTACTTTCTTTCCTTATACTAACAGTAACAATACTTGAAATTAACCCAACTAATAAAGAGCTCACTGGATAATATTGTGTTATCTCATCTCTTATTTGAATGTTTTCATAAACCATCCATAAATCAAATGAGTTTGCTTAGACTTACAATAATTATTTCTTACCTGATTCACCATTCTGTCTGCAAACTCATATTCATCCAGTGCTGGTGTTTTTGTCGTTTCTTTATGTCAAGCATTATCAAATGTTTTAATCACAAGACATTATATTCTTTGCTGTACTTTTCTCACTAGCTATACTATTTGCAATGGTTTTTTTTAGTACTGGTAATAAGTCTCTTTCACCTTTTCTTTTCCTATTATATAAACCTCTTCCTCTGCTAAACCTTTTCTAGTCCTATCCTTGTTTGAATAATTTCCATGAACAGTTTGTAATCAGTATTTGACACTGCCAGTGATATCCAGTTTTCAAATCATTGGTTATCGCCTTTCTTCTGTATATCTCTATTGATACCATCACCTTGGCTTCACTTGCTCCTTCCACTAACCGCTCATTACATACTTTTAACTATATTTCATTCTGATCCACTGTAAACTATATATAAAGTTTATAATGTAATGTGTCTAACCCAGGTGCACTATATTCATATACTTCCATTAAAACAATATCCAGCTCCTCCATAAACATTTTTCTCTAAATATTCATCTATCTATACTTTTTTCACCTTCTTAGTAGCTCATGCATGCCCAGACACTTTGGATTTTTATACATATCCGCAATGTATTTCTTTTCTATTTCCATAATTTTATCTATTCTTTATACAGCCTTCCTTGATTCTTAATCCTTCCATCATCCCTTCTTTTCTTCTTTTAAAACACTTTTATCAAAGATGCTGCCTCCTTCTTCCTCCTTTGAACTACAAGTCTCTGTCTATGCATAACATTATTTCCAGTTCTACTCATGCAGCTGTCTTGTTTTTCAAAATATTTGCCCCTACTGAACTTTTTGTCATCGTTCAACCTTCTCAGTAATCTTGTATTCATATTTTTCTCTTCTTTGCTTTTTAAGTTGCTCTTCATATGTCTTCTTTGTAGTTTTTTTAAAAGCATCACACTGTTCTATCCAGTCTTTATAAAACTCAATCACCCCCATATGATCATTTCATAATATTTCTATACATTGACATTCTTCCATCAATATAGCCATGCTTTGCAGTTCAAACCCCTAATTATCTCAGAAACTCTCTAACTTCCACAGTACTGTTCATATCATAAAATGCATCACTTTAAACCTGTCTCCCTCCTGTATGTGTACTCTTCTTCTAAACCCCTTTAAATCCATTAGCTTCATTATGTCTGTTCATTCACTAGCACCCTGTGCTGCTTCTGACTATACTTAACTTTTCCCTTTTCCCAATACCACAGTTGCATTATCTGTCCCTATAACTTCAATATCTAATACTATGCATGGCTCTATTTCCTTAAACTATTCACCCCTTTTAATCACATTTGTTAGCACATGCATCCCAAAACTCTTGTATATTTCTCTCATCCTGCATATGACATGAAATCATGCCTCCTGGCTATGTCACCACCATGTTTAGCACCTTTAAACCTATAGCTTTCCTTACTAGTTAGAGCCATTCCAAGACACTCTTCTGGTCTGAAGGTCACTAATACTTCCCATCTCCATCTCACCTTTAACCTTTCTCTTTCATAATCAATAAATACCTAATGCTCAGTAAATTTATATATTTATTTATCATATATATTCATGAATTATGCTCGAGTTATTTACATTCATGATGAGTGCTCGCTGCTTCATTCTGCATAACCCTAGCTGATTCTTTTCTCATTCATTTTATACCTCTTTGCCCAGTTTTGTTTATTTCCTCTACCTTTATTTGTTCCTGTTCTCCAGGTTCTTTTTATATAATCTTGTTAATCCTTCATATGGCTTAGTAGTTTCAGCTTTATATGTATCCTTTTTACTCTGTTTTATAATTTTCTTTAGTTTTACAAATTGTACTTCCTTTGTCTCACTTTTAAACAACATGCTCCTTTTTTACATTTTCCACACTTATAGCAATGTCACCATTTTTTGAAATAGACAGTCTACCACAACCCCTTTTTTGTCCCCCTTATTAGATGTTTTCTCACATTTTTCATTCGTATTCCCCTTCTCCCCACATATCTTACAATGTTTCTGTGGACAATCCAATCAAATGATTATTGTTACTACTTATGTAGCATCGCTTTGGCTGTCTTCCATATTTTACAGTACATTGTTATTTATTTTTAAAAAAGCACTCTTTTTAATAACATGTACCCACCTCATCCCCAACACAAATACCTATCAAGCTCCAGTTTCTGTGTAAGGTAGAAATGCCTTTACAATATTTATTAATTTCTACTTCAATGTCTTTTACATCAGCATTGTCATTCATGTTCTGTAATTATGTCTCCTCACAAACAGTGATAAATTATAAAAAACATACTTCTTCCAAACAGCTCCTTCATTTCTCATTTCTTTTGGTGCTTTTATTCAGTTCATTGTTTTTCCTTCAAAAAAGAAATCATACAATGACTCATTCCTTAAATGTATCAAAGCTATTTCAGACTGTTTGGTTACCCCTGAAGGGTTTAAGCATTCATCCAGAGTGCATACCCATCAGGAAGCATTACACTCCCTCCACTTACTGGTGGCATATTAGATACCCCTTCCATCTCTCAGTCCACCCTCCAGATTGCACTACTTCAGGAAACATTTTCCACCCTGCTGTCACCAGAATATCCTCTCTTTGCACCACAGTTTACTAATTGCAGTTCCCTTTTGCACCATAATTTACTAATCAGTCGCAAAACCTCTTTGGATCCATGCATAGCATTCAGTTCTGTAAAGCACATTCCATTATATCACTCCAATGTTGTTCTTCATGCTAGTGATTCAAGTGCTTCCAGAATTGTAACTAATACTTTATATAACAAATTTATACTCTCATGCTGCAATATTTGTTCAGTCTCCACTCCTATAGCACCAAAATCCTCCATCTCCATGCACAGGAAACACTTCCTTCAACATGGAAAGGGCATTTTTTTCTAGGGCATTTTCAAAAAAGTTGGAGTGTTATATAAAAAAGATTAAGACCGAAAAGGAATATGCAACAAACACAATGTAAACCAAAAATGGAACTGAATATGTACAACCCCTGCATACAAATTATATCATGTTTTCCATCACTGGCTCAGCAGAGGCATCATTCATACATTATTGAGTTTTGCAAACCACACTCTGAACATTACACTTCTTATTATATAAAACGTAGGCATGGTGGTCAAGCTCACTTTTCATAACATAAAAAATAATCGTATCTCATTTAATACCACTTTCCCCAGGAAAAGCAAGCCATAGACTATAATTATTTCAATAAAAGTACTTAATCCCTCAATATCCAAAGCCTGTCCCAGTATAACCCATAGACCCTTGTTACTTTTATAAACCAGAAAGGTGTGTTGCCAAGATTCTAACTAGTGCCACCAACCAAATAGAAGCCGTCATCCTTCACTTTCTGCCTTGTACCTCATTTGTTTTTCAACAGGTAATTTCTGATGACCCAGGTGCTATAAAAAGTCTCCATTTTTTCACTATTGACAGAGTGTTTTCTCCAAATATTGCATCATGGGACTATCCTGTCATATAACATTTTCCTTTTTAGAGAAAGAGCAGTATGGCTTACAGATGCTGTATCTGCAACCTATTTAACATCTGGCTTACCCCACTGATCTAAAGACTGCAGCTTAACAGACTGCCATAACTGCTAACATTTCTGATATTCGAAATATAACATGCTTTTTAATTCTTCTAAACTGGAAGAATATGGACATTTCCAAAGGAAAAATAAGTCTTACACTGAAAAAATAACATCAAATAAAATATGCTAAGCCCCTTCATCATAAAAACTCTGTATATAAAAAACTCAATAGAACTCAGCTGACAGCACTACAAAACACAAAAAGAAAATATTCATAGCATCTTCAAATATTCTGGTAGGACACAAACATCTGCTGTGTACACTTTTAAGTTTAACATTACTAGATTTATTAGATATACTTTCTAGGTACAAGAAATAAAAAACAAAAACTTTTCTCACAAAGTATGTATCAATATTTTACCTAGCACTGCCTATCAACAAGAACGACCAATATTAATCCACCCAAACTCAAGCCTCAGTAAGTAAAGAGCTAATATTTTACACATAATATTGTCTGTCTGCATTCTCTGTTCATAATCTGATATTGTAGTCCAACAACTAAGAATAAAGATCAGACAGCTGCTAGTGAATCCACTAATGTTTGAATGCGAAAGCCTCCAAAACTTTTAATTTAGCTAAATTTATAGATCATTATTTAAAATATGCCTTGGAGCAACATACACATGTACTTAAAGATTCCTGGGATTGTCTTAAAAAATACACAACAATATTTTTAGTGACAATTTAATATTTGCCACTATGGACATCAAAACTTATTTACAGTTATACCCCACTATGTAGATATTAATATGTTTTATGAACATTTGTGTACTTTCTCTTCAGAGCATCACTCTAGGGTCTTAATGTATAGGACCCTCATGGAGTTCATTTTACAAAACAATTTTATATTATTTGAAAATCAGCTATTTAAGCAAAAAATAGGTGTTGCAATGGGGGCGGCTTGCGCCCCCCTCTTCGCCAATATTGTTTTAACCCATTGGGAACTTAATACAGTATTTAAACATGAATTATATAAATACTGTAGGTTTTATGGGAGGTTCCTAGACGATTTATTAATTTTCTGGGATGAGAGGAGCAACTTCAGGATACATATTCTAACACCCTGTTGCACTTTAACAGTTGTCATCCGACACACCAAAAAAAATCATTGGTTAAAGGACAGTGTGTTAGATATAATAGATATAATCATTGGTTAAAGGACAGTGTGTTAGATATAATATTGATATATTAGATTTTTGTATTAATAAGTTAATGGATAAAACAAGTGTTAAAAAGGGTAATAAATGGACTATTAGTAATAATAATCAAGAAATAAATAGTTTTTTACCTTTCAATAATATGGTTAGTTCTGTTAATAGGAATAATAGGTGTTTAGTGGGTTCTAAGCAGGATATATCAGATATTTATTTTGTCACTGTTTATAATTCTTATAGTGATAAAATTTGGAATATTATTAAATACTTTTGGAAATTTCTAATTTCAGATAAAAATCTTTATAAGATTTTTCCTATTGTTCCTAAACTGTCCTTTAAAAGAGGTCAGAATCTATCTGATAAATTAATTAATACTTATTATATTTCCCCATTGGATAATGTATATAATAATTTGGCTATAGTAGGTACTAATGTTTGTGGCCAGTGTAATATTTGTAAATTTGTAAAGCCATATTTTGATAATATTAATGGTATTTCATTTATACCTAAGAACATTTCTTCATGTAATTCTGAAGGGGTTATTTATTGTGTTCGATGTCCGTGTAAGTTATATTATATTGGTGAGACGAAGAGAAAATTCAAAATCAGAATGCAGGAGCATATTAGAGATATTAATAAAAGAGTAGTGACTAGTCCCATTGCATTGCATTTTATGGAGTGTCATAATAGTAATGCTGCATTGTTTGAATGTTGTGTTTTAGAAAGTGTTTTCATTAAAAAAGGTGATGATAGATTAATTAAAAATATTTTGTTATTTAAAGAAACTATTTATATTTTGAAATATAATACTATGTCACCTAATGGTCTGAATTTAGAAGTAAATTGGAAAAGTTTATTATAAATTTTATATTGTAATATTCTTAGTTTTTTATTGTATGTTTTCTCTCTTTAAATGTTATTTAGTTTAATTGATTAATTAATGTATGTAATTGCTTAACTAATTGTGATATATATTGTGGTGGGTGTGTGCCTGTAACTTATGCTCATTGAAGGCTGTTATGCCGAGGCACTAAGCTGTATTAAATCCTGTTTGTGAACTGGCTGTTGTTTTTTAGGCTGTTGCCTTTTCTCTTTTACGTGGTTTTGGATATTTCATATGGATACCAGTTCACTGCTAAATACACCCAGAGTTTTTAGAGAGAATTTCTCTCCATCGGTTAATGGATTTAATTCTGAAGGTGACAATGTAAGAACTGTTGATGTAAATAATGGCACTAATGCTAGTATCTCTTCAGCCGTTAATAGTTCCGCTGGAGGGACTAGTATTCCGTTTCCCGCTATGGCAGTGATAACGACAGCTGATGTTACAGCTAGACCAATGGATGTTACAGGTGGGCTTCCTGCAGTATTTTCGACTGCTGAGGACAGGGTGAGAATGAACGCTCCTATGGTAACGGCCGCTGATGTTGCAGTTAGACCGAAGGTTATGAAGGACGTTACAGGTGGGCTTCCTGTAGTGCTACCGACTGCTGAGGATATGGTGAGAGCGAACGCTCCTATGGATGTGCCGGGTTCTTCGGCAACGATGGGTTTACACTCAGCTAGTAGGATTCGTGGTACCGACACCTTATTCAATCTTCATCGGGCAGATTCTGCAATGAATGCAGCACCTAATGGTAACGTTTCTTCAGATTATATTACAAAAATTTTGCAAGAAAGACAGCAAAAATTTATGAACCCTTTCGGTTCTCTTGGCGGCCGTATTATTAATCCTGCATTTCCGCAGGATATTCAGGATAACATTAAAGAATTTGAAAAACTGCTTTTTAGGGAAACTAAGTGTCACTTTAATTTGTTAGGGCTTCAAAGATATGTGGATCTTGATATTTCTCCACGGGGCTTACGAGCCTTTAAAAGCCCAGCAACACCTTTTGACAATGCAGATAATAATGACTTAATATTTAAAGACCGCTGGCTTTCAGCGGCCCATCAATGTGCAATGGAGTGGGTTAAGATACTAGTGGAAAGGGAACAACTTCTTTTGTCGAAGTTACAAGAGCAATTGCATATAATGCATTCTAGATTGTTGAGTGATATTGGTGTGGCTAAGGTTAATGATATTTTTGTTAACCTAAATGATAATTTGCATAAATATGAGACTGAGCAAATACAATATAAATCAGTAAAAATTAAGAGAGATATCAAAGATTATGATAATAGGCGTGCTTTCCTATGGAAACGAAAACAAGCCTATCGCCCTTTAAAAAAATATGTAAATGTTAAAAATAATAGTAAAAAACAGCTTTCTGTATCCTTTGCTTCCTCAGAAGGCCATGGTTTTACTACAGATTCGGATACTGACTTTCCACCTTTGCCTGCTGCTAATGATTCCTTAGGGCATCAGCAACGCTTTCGGAGTGATGGCAATAATTCCAGACGAGGATATAAAAAGAAAAACTTTGCTACAGGTTCTTCTCCGGGTGAAGGACAATCTAGACAAACATCTAAGAAGGGAAGATGGACTTGATTTTTTGAATTCTGTCTTACTTAATGGTAATAATGTTGTTAATATCTCTGGCTGCAATATTTCTGATGAAGAATTAGCTGTATTACAGTATGGTCTCAAATTTGTTCCCACTGTTTTTCCTAGACATCATATATTGAAACAGGAGTTATTTAAATTTGTTAGAAAACTCCATTTGAGATATTTTTTTTCAAATGATAAAAAAATGTTTATATATGATGAGCCTGCTTCTAGTTTTTTATATGATGATAGTGATGTTGATACTAGTATGGATAGCTACTATTCTTGCTTTTTCTGATGATTCTCTGCCTTCTTTATATTCTTCAGCTTATTCTACACTTAATACTGAAGGTATTGATTTTCATAGTAAGTTTATTCCTCCATACAATAATTCCTTTATTATTCATTTCTCTGAAATGATACATTTCTCGTTACAAGAAATGTTAAGTGTATGTAGGTATGATCAAAAGTTGTGTAATATGACTAAAAATGAATGGATGGCTATGAAAAATCTTTCTAGTAGACATGACATTATTATTAAAAAGTCTGATAAAGGCAATAAGATTGTAATATTGAATAACAAACAATATTTAGATATGTGCATGGAACATTTAAGTGATTCGTTAACTTATGAGATTAGTGATTATAATAAATATATTGCAGCCATGAAAGAGTGTACTAGCTTACTGGATAAGGGAGTAAGATTAGGATATGTTTCTAAGGATGATTTAGATAAAAAATTTTGTTTGGAGAATTGCAATTTAGCTACCTTTTACTGTCTCCCAAAACTTCACAAAAATATGAATAACCCACCAGGCCGTCCCATTGTTGCGGCCAGTAATTATTTTTGTCGAAATATAGGTATAGTTATTCATAATTATCTGTCAACTTATGTGAAAAAATTAGATTCTTATGTTAAAGATTCTTTTGACTTTATTGATAAATTAAGTCATATTATTTGGACAGAGAATATGTTTTGGATTAGTATAGATGTAGTTAGTCTCTATACTAACATTAATCATTCTGATGGTCTACAGGCTTTATTATATTTTTTGGGGGATAATCCTACCACTCATTATATAATGGACTTGACTTCTTTTTGTCTTTCTAATAATTTTTTTAGTTTTAATCAAGCTATTTACCATCAACTTAAGGGTACTGCTATGGGGGCATCTTTTGCCCCCATGTATGCAAACCTTTTTATGGGTAAATTTGAATTGGAATATGTTTATAATAATAAATTTTATAAAAATTTTGTTTTGAGTTACTACCGCTACATAGATGATTTGATTTTTCTATGTAGTGGTGGTAGGGAATATGTTTATGAATTTTTTTCAGATCTTAATAATAATAAGTATAATTTGTGTTTTGATGGTTTACAGTTTGGTAGTCAAGTTCACTATTTAGATATTATGTTAACTGGAGTGGTAGGTGAGCAGATTAATACTACAGTATATCGTAAGATTATGGATGGTCATCAGTTTCTTTATGGAACTAGTTGTCATCCCCCCCATACATTATCTGCTATTCCTTATGGAGAAATTATGAGATTATCTAGACTATGTAATAATGTGATAGATTTAGAACAGAATATTTATGATAGTATTATTATGTTTTTGAGAAGGGGATATAATATTGATATATTAGATTTTTGTATTAATAAGTTAATGGATAAAACAAGTGTTAAAAGGGGTAATAAATGGACTATTAGTAATAATAATCAAGAAATAAATAGTTTTTTACCTTTCAATAATATGGTTAGTTCTGTTAATAGGAATAATAGGTGTTTAGTGGGTTCTAAGCAGGATATATCAGATATTTATTTTGTCACTGTTTATAATTCTTATAGTGATAAAATTTGGAATATTATTAAATACTTTTGGAAATTTCTAATTTCAGATAAAAATCTTTATAAGATTTTTCCTATTGTTCCTAAACTGTCCTTTAAAAGAGGTCAGAATCTATCTGATAAATTAATTAATACTTATTATATTTCCCCATTGGATAATGTATATAATAATTTGGCTATAGTAGGTACTAATGTTTGTGGCCAGTGTAATATTTGTAAATTTGTAAAGCCATATTTTGATAATATTAATGGTATTTCATTTATACCTAAGAACATTTCTTCATGTAATTCTGAAGGGGTTATTTATTGTGTTCGATGTCCGTGTAAGTTATATTATATTGGTGAGACAAAGAGAAAATTCAAAATCAGAATGCAGGAGCATATTAGAGATATTAATAAAAGAGTAGTGACTAGTCCCATTGCATTGCATTTTATGGAGTGTCATAATAGTAATGCTGCATTGTTTGAATGTTGTGTTTTAGAAAGTGTTTTCATTAAAAAAGGTGATGATAGATTAATTAAAAATATTTTGTTATTTAAAGAAACTATTTATATTTTGAAATATAATACTATGTCACCTAATGGTCTGAATTTAGAAGTAAATTGGAAAAGTTTATTATAAATTTTATATTGTAATATTCTTAGTTTTTTATTGTATGTTTTCTCTCTTTAAATGTTATTTAGTTTAATTGATTAATTAATGTATGTAATTACTTAACTAATTGTGATATATATTGTGGTGGGTGTGTGCCTGTAACTTATGCTCATTGAAGGCTGTTATGCCGAGGCGCTAAGCTGTATTAAATCCTGTTTGTGAACTGGCTGTTGTTTTTTAGGCTGTTGCCTTTTCTCTTTTACGTGGTTTTGGATATCTTAATGTATAGGACCCTCATGGAGTTCATTTTACAAAACAATTTTATATTATTTGAAAATCAGCTATTTAAGCAAAAAATAGGTGTTGCAATGGGGGCGGCTTGCGCCCCCCTCTTCGCCAATATTGTTTTAACCCATTGGGAACTTAATACAGTATTTAAACATGAATTATATAAATACTGTAGGTTTTATCGGAGGTTCCTAGACGATTTATTAATTTTCTGGGATGGGACAGAGGAGCAACTTCAGGATACATATTCTAACACCCTGTTGCACTTTAACAGTTGTCATCCGACACACCAAAAAAAATCATTGGTTAAAGGACAGTGTGTTAGATTATCAAGGATGATAAGTGAACCTATGGTTTTCATACAAGAGATAGAAAAATTGAGGACAATGCTTATTAGTAGGGGTTACCCTGATATATTTATCGATCCCATCTTGGATGAGGTTATAAGGAAAAGAAACAGTGGTTATTTTTATCCACTTTTGGGAACCCCATCTGACAACCTGATTGGGGGTACAATAATGACTTCGGATTCAGAATTTCAGGAAGGGGTGAGTAGCCTATATACTGACGTTATAATTCTCACTTTCAGTACTCTATACTACAATATTAAGGACATTCTTTATAACAACTGGACTGTATTTACTACAGATGAAATGTGTAAATCAATACTTGGTGAGGAACCATGCATTGTATATAAGAAAGACAAGTGTATTAAGAATTTATTGGAATGTAATTATTCTGGAAAAAAAGGAGGGCCAGATGTGTAAATGCGGCCATTGTGCACAATGCCCCTTTATTTTAGAGACCAACATGACTACTATTAAGGGTTATGGGAAAGTGTTTTTGGCACGAATGTTTAATTGCCAGAGTAAATGCCTGGTGTACATTGCAATATGTCAAGTGTGTGAACAATTTTATATTGGTAAAACCATTAATATGTTACACAAGTGAATCTATCAGCATTTATATGACATTAGAAGGGGCAATGTCAACAACACCCTGGCGAAACATATTATGAAGTATCCACAGCATTGTTTCAAATTTTCTGTTTTAGAACAAATGCATGTTGAGGGAACCAGGGGAGGGCCAGTTGAGTTGCTACTTGAATTTAAGGAATTACTCTGACAAATGAGGTGTAACACCACTAATAACTATGGGTTAAATAATGCATTGTCCATTTCAAGCTATTTAAAACTCAAGTCTGAGTTTAATTTATAGTAGGTAAAAAAACAACTGGGCTTTCGTACAACATTGGTACATTCATAAGATCACGGAAAGGATACTTTGAATAAATACAATTGTAATTGTTATTGTGAAATGTTTAGGTAAGTGTTTGCCTAGGTAGGGGTATGAAAGATGTAAATAATTTGCAAAAAAAACACATACATATATATATATACATGTAATTTGATTTCATTGTGAAAATCTGACTGAGTAATATATATTTTTTAGCAAATAGATTTTTAAAAGTGAGTGATGAGTTTTTAACCAATGATCTATCACAATTCAAACAGGTGAAAGGGGCTGTTGGATATTTAATGAGTTGGTTTAATGATTTTAAATGATTCTGAGGAAGTCTTGTGGCAAATGCCAGACAAAAGCGTTAAATCTAATAAAACAACATTAAGTGGTTTCACTAGCAGCTGTCTGATCTTTATTTTTTAGTTGTTGGACTACAATTTGTAAGTTTGGATGGAATAGGGAGCTGGAGTTGATGCTACTGGACTAGTTCCCATACAAGAGCTGACTGCATCAATTGTGAACTTGTCAGCTCTGATTGAGGTGCTGACAACACAGATCATTGGTCTTGGGAGAAATTTATCATGAGCACCAACTACTTTTGGTCAGCCAGGAAGCTCTACACAGGCTACCAGTGGATCGTTGCGTGCTGCCATTCCACCAGGGCAGGGAAGTTCTAGTTCCATGTCACCACGAGCGAGCGGCTCATTGATTGGATATACCTCTATAGGAGGCATGAACAACAATGTTGGTAGTAACGTTCCTAATGGTGCTACACTTCTTTTGTTTTCTGAATGGATTAATAACGGTATTCAATGTGACTTTGGGGTTGACAACAACTAACAAGTTCGTGGAACTGCTGACCAACAAATTAAAGAATTTGAAAAAGAAGTGCTGAAGCTTCGGAAGCTCCAGGCTGAGAACTGCTACCTTAGGGAATGTACACGCAGGCAACAGGTACCGAAGGGACTAAGGACATGGAAATTTCCAACAGATACTGTTGCCAGGTCTGAGTTATATAATGAACTTATAACGATGTTCAATAGGCATGGTTGTGAGCTTTTAGATGTGCTCATTAGAGACAATGATAAAAAAATGCAAGTTTTAAAAACAAGAATTGATGCTATTAATGAAAGGCTGTATAATGATTTACTGTTTCAGTCTAAGGTTAACGACTACAATGCCAAATTGGTCAATGTTGACAAAGCCGTGGTTGTCTTGAAAAATAAAAAAGGTAAAAAATTAGAAAGAGACAGGATTGAATATGAGCAAGGGAGGACATTTGTTTGTGTCTTTCGGCTTTTCCCGGTTAGGGGTCGCCACAGCGGAACTCCAGTCCGCTAATGATTGGCAGTAGAGTTTTACATGCAGGCTTGCCGGGCCTAACGCACAACCTTCAATGAAGGAACACCCATTCACGCACGTCGCCACACGGAAGATGTTCTAATTGAGAATCAAACTGCTTGCCGGGCCTAACGAATAACCTTCAATGAAGGAATGCCCGTTCACACATGTCGCCACACAGAAGACGTTGTAACTGAGAATCGAACGGGCAACGTCTAACTGTGAGGCGACAATGCTACCACAGCACCACCGCCGCAGTCAATACCCCTTGGTTAATAACAATAATGGTAGAGATCAAGAAATTGAAGTTGATACCCAACCTGTGGGGGAACTTGTAATGGGTGATGATAATATCAGAGAGGTTAATGAACAAACCATCCCTTTAGACATGCCTTTGAGGAGGTCGGAATGCCTCCAGAATCAGCAGCAATATCAATACAAACAAGTGGGGACGGACAATAGCAATTTCCAGAATTATCACTGTAACAGAGACAGACCACACTGGGGGAGGGGGAGAGGGATGCCGAACAGGTGGCAGGTGGTGATACTTCACGACTTTGTACTATCATTTTGAATGAGGCGGGTGACTTTAAAATCTACAACTATAGCGATATAGATATAAGCCCAGCATGGGCTAATTTATTTCAAAAAGGATTAAACTTTGTACCCACCAGAACACCTAGAGTTGAGTGTGCTTTGCTTGAATTGAAACTATTTGTTAGGAAGCTTAGTTTTAGGATGTATTTCAACAATGATAATGCATTTAGGAACACACGAGAATGTAGGAAAACCAGCACATTTAACCCACCCTTGCATCCAACTCTACATGTGTTTGAAAATCTTTGCACAGAACAAATCAGGAGGTTACATCATGATAAAAGGAGAGATGTTAGTTACAACTTATCTGTTACTGAAATTGAATTATTCAGTGTAATAGTTAATAGTAGTTCCATTAGAGTTATGAAACCAGACAAGGGAGGGGGGCTGGTAATTATGAATCAATGCAGATATATTGACAAAATGCAAGCTCATTTGTTTACTGATTCATACGAGGAAATATCTAGAAATGAATTAAACATTTCCTACAGGAATATTAATATCATCTTAAATGATTTATTATTGAATGAGCAAATTTCTATTAGTGAACATAGCTTTCTAACACAAAAATATCCATGCATTCCCACAATTTTCGGCATCCCTAAATTACAAAAATGTGTAGAGGACCCCCCTTTTAAACCCATTGTGGAAGCGAAAGCCTCCAAAACTTTTAATTTAGCTAAATTTATAGATCATTATTTAAAACATGGCTTGGAGCAACATACACATGTACTTAAAGATTCCTGGGATTGTCTTAAAAAAATACAGAACAATATTTTTTGTGGCAATTTAATATTTGCCACTATGGACTTATGCGCATGTTTCTAGTGACAACAATTTTGAAAAAGGTACTGTTTCTAAAGTTAAGTCCGATTTGAAACAACATAAGTTACAGGATTTCTTAGGTCAAGAATGTAAATTTGACACTAGTCATTGGGGGAATAAATCAGATCATCGAACTGATTGTAAAGGCACCTTAAAGGACATGATTTTTGCATTTGGGAAGAAATTAAACAGCATTAACGCTGTGAAACTGGACAATGCTTATTTGAATTATTGTTTGTCGATTAATATTGTACCTATGGGTTTGAGATTTTACAAGTTGCCTTTGGGTATAAACATTAATATTGAAGTTGAAACAGATTTCAATGCACTTTTTGATAATTTTGGGTTTCAATACATGAAATTGCTTATTAAATATAATGATGTCAAGTTATGCAAACTGATGACTGAGGTGGAAAAACTTAACAATTTAATTACACAAGATTTAGCATTCCCACAATGGGAATCTTTATTTTATAAACAATTTACAACGGCTGAGGTTAGAGCTAGAAATGCATTTGAACGCAAACAGAAGAAACTGAATAGGGACAGAGAACAGTATAAGAGAAATATGAGTTATAAATAGAATTACAACAATAGGGTTATACTTACACCTATTAACAACAAAGCTGAAGCATGTACAGATAATAACAACGAACAATTTTTTCACATACCAAGAGAAATGAATCAAGGGAAATGGAAAAAGGCAGGGAAATGGAAACTGAAATATTAGTTAATACTGAGTCCACTAGTATCATAGAACATGTTTCAGATAAAGAAAACATTGTTACTAATAGTGCAGTTAGTGAGTACAGGAGCTTCAAAATATACAATTATAGTAGTATTAAGTTAGAGAAGGTACATTTTAGTCTTCTCTCAAAAGGATTTAATTTTATCCCCACCCCGAAATTTCGTCTAGTAGATAATATATTAGAGTTTAAGAAATATACTAGGAAATTGAATTTAGCCTTAATGTTTGGCAATAAAGATAACAATGAAAATCTTAACAAGGACAGTCAAGTAAGCTTAAAGTAGAGAAATTGTTTTATGCCCTTGAATAATCCTAGTGTACAAGCATATGACCAAATGGTTACTAAGGAAATTTATCATGTACATCGAAATATTAATAGATGCAAGGTTAAACATAACTTATCCATAGATGAACAAAGGACTTTAAATGAGTTACAAAGTGACCCCAATATACGAATAATGAAACCCGACAAAGGTAGTGGCATAGTTATGTATGATACTCTTTCTTACAGTGCCATCATTCATGACATCTTACACAAGTCGGGTAATTATTCTGTAATCTCTCTAAATGAGGTGAACATAGCTCACAGGCGGATAGACATGTACCTTGAGGAATATTTCCTGGAACATAGGATAACAGAAGAAGTATATAGATTTATGTCCGTTGAATATCCTATTTTAGCCACCATTATAGGAGTACCCAAGGTACATAAAGATCAAGTTAATCCTCCATTCCGCCCGATCATTTCAGGGAGTAAATCAAAGACTTTTCCCATCGGTGTAGTCATTGATACTTTATTAAAACCTATATATGATGATGTTAAGCATTTAGTAGAAGACTCCTGGGAATTTTAAAAAAATTATCCTGTCAATAAATACCATGATGGTATACTTTTCAGTACTATTGATGTCATTGATTTGTTCAGCTCTATACCCACTGAGGAAGGCATTTCTGCCTTCACCAACAGTTTGAGAAAACATACTAAAATGACATGGGATAAAATAATGCTCATAGCAGAATTAATGAGCATAGTTCTTGACAATAATTTTATTTTCCATGAAGGAGAAATTTTCAAGCAAACCAGGGGAGTAGCAATGGGAGCGGCCTGCGCTCCCATATATGCAAACCTGGTTATGCTTGACTGGGAAGAACATCATATATTTGACAGTATCCATATCAATTCCATCATTTATTATTTGAGATTCCTTGACGATATTTACATCATATGGAATGGAGACAACAATTCTTATTCAGATTTTATTACATATATTAATTCCAGTAGTGATTTTTTAAAATTCACCTCAGTGGTAAATGAAAGAGGTGTTCCATACTTAGACACTATGGTATTGGTTGAAGAAGGTAGTTTAAAGTCCACTGTATACAGGAAGGACACCTTTACTAATTCATACGTGGACTTCAACAGTTTTCATCCCAGAAAAGTAAAAAGTAACATTTATAAAGGTCAGTGCATTAGAGCTATTAGAATGTGCTCTAAGTACTTAGATATGGTTAATGAAATTAAATATATTACATCTTTATTTTTGGATAGGGGATATGACATAGAATTAATGAACGATGTTTCCTCATATGTTATTAGTCAATGGGGAATAAAATATGTACCATTATTAGGTACTAATATTATTTTGAACCATACTGAAAATATTAGTAACAATCTATCTATTATCGGAAATATTAAAAAGACTTTTAGTAATTTCAATAGAGCTTGTATAATTGAATTTGGCCCATTTAGTCACATTATTAAAGACATCATCATTAAAAATTGGCGTTTTTTAATAAACGACAAGGAAATGGCAGATGTATTAGGGACTGAACCAAGGTTTGTGAACAAAATGGGTAAGAATATTAAGAAATATCTTGAACAGGGAAACAACAGGAAGTATGGGGTTAACGCACACACATTTAAATGTGGGACTTGTAATCAATGTTCAAGTATATATGAAATTAGTCCCTTAATTTTGAGAAATAAGAATAGAACCAAAATTTATCCATCTAGAGGCAGTTGCAAATCAAACATGTTAGTATATGTTGCTCTATGTACGGTCTGTCCCTCATTTTACATAGGGAAGACCGAGAGACTATTAAGACAAAGAATATATTCCCATCTGTATTGTATTAAAAAGAAAGACATGAAAAATGCATTAGCCAGGCATATAGTGGAAAATGGTAGTGAACACAAATTTAAATTTGCTATTGTAGAGGTTATTAAAAGTGACCCTAGAGGAGGTAATATAAAAAATTACCTAGCTTATAGGGAATTATTTTGGCAAGTACTGACAGATGCCACAAGTACACCAGGCATTAATGATTATTTTTCTATTAAACCTCTGTTATTGTTAAACAGTTAACAACAGATATTAGTTATTGCAACCATTTGCAAATATCATAAGGCAGCCTTATGTATAAATACATACTGTTTTGTAACAAATGTATTTGGATAATTACATATATTTTGTATTTATTTAAAAAGTATTTAAAAAGTTTTTAACTACATATCTCTTTAAGAACAGCCATGTTTTGGAGCTAATTTTAATTTAAAATGGAGAGTTTTAACTTTCTTTAATTGTTCTGATGAAGCTAGCTTAGTCTAGTGAAAGCGCTCAACATTTGTAGTACAATAAACAGATTTTGGTTTTTATACATTCCGGTGGATTTATTTTGCTGAATCGAACTTGGAGTGAGCACTTCGTGTGGATTATTTTGGAGTTTATTACTAATAAATATGGGTTAAATTATACAATGTCTATTTCAAGCTATTTAAAACTCAAGTCTGAGTTTCATTTATAGTAGATGAAAAAACAACCAGGCTTTGTTTGCCTAGGTAGGGGTATGAGAGATATAAATAATTTGTAAAAAAAAAAAAATATATATATATATATATATATATATATATATGTAATTTGATTTCATTGTGAAAAGCTGATTGAGTAATATATATTTTTAGCAAATAGATTTTTAAATGTGAGTGATGGGTTTTTAACTAATGATCTGTCACAATTCAAACAGGTGACAGGAGTTGTTGGATATTTAATGAGTTGGTTTAATGATTTTAAATGATTCTGAGCAAGTCTTGTGGCGAATGTCAGACGAAAGCGCTAACTCTAATAAAACAACGTTGAGTGGTTTCACTAGCAGCTGTCTGATCTTTATTTCTTACTCTGGTATCTTACATCGACAAGTGATCGGCCTTCTGTGCTTGATCTCCCAACTAATGACATAGAACAAAGAATTAAAGCCTTTAAACTGTGACCT